>NW_018165479.1:3839-5069 GCF_001263595.1 Phalaenopsis equestris | reverse complement strand
TTACTAAACTCAACTTAATGAGTTCCATAATTTTATTTAAACCGTGGGGAGCCTCGTTAGCAACCGTAGGTTACCTCAACCAAGAGATTCCCTATCATCCAGTAGAGACATCTTAATTTAGTTGCAATTGCAGATTTGTGTGATGTTTGCGATTAAATTTTGAGTTGTTTTATATTTTGAATGTTGAGGCGGTGAATTTTATCTTGGTTGATTTTAGTTTTACTTTAGGTTTTAGTTTTGTGGCTATCCTAGCAGTTTCAATTTTCATGCAAGGTGGCATCATTATTTAGCATGCAAGTTTTGTAAGCATAAAAAGTATAGCATAAATGTACAAGAAAAACAATGTTGAAAACTGTGAAAGCGTACCTGACGAGTCTTCTCATTCCACCACCTGAAACTTAAAATGCAAGTGATGGTAGTTCATGTAGAGGCAAAAAAAGTAAGGTTTTGGTAGTTTTCCTAACCTTATGTCATATCATGGTGGGTCCTTAGGAGTTTAATTAAGGATGATTTTGTCAAGAAAAGCATATTAAGTTTAGTAGATCTTTGAGGTATCCAACAGATCTAGAGAAAGAAGCAGGTCCGTACTACTCTCTCGCTGCCTGGTGGAAAATCCCGAGTCCTTTTAAACTTATTATGTTGCTTAATAATTCATCTTGTAAATATCCTTAGTGCTCAGTGAGCAATGATGTCTCAATTATCCTTAAGAATAGGGTAATTATTACTTGTAATTCAATTTAAGAATTATGTTGGTGAAGACCCTTAAAGAGGCAAGTTTAAGAGACTTAGCCAAATTTGACTTTGGCTTGTAGTGTTTGAAAGATGTTTTAATTTTCAATGATGTTTACTTTTCTAATCCTTTTTTAAATAAAACTTGATTTAGCCTAAGTCACTACTAAGCCCTTAAGATTTTGGTGAGTGTCTTACTCATTGCAAATGAAATTGACTTATAAGTGATGCTGATGATTCATGTTTTTTTGTCATCAAATAAGGATATTAAATTAGTGAGTTATTAACACCCAAAACCATACCTCTAAATCTAGGATCACTTAATCGGCTAGACTCTCAAATTTATGTAATTTAAGGAAATTTCAAATTTATCCTTTTTAATTAGGACAAGTGAGGTTGGTTTCTACCAATGTTGGTTTCTACCAGTTAACATCAAATAAATTGATTAAAATTAGAGGTTACCCATTTCCCTCCTTAAATTAAGCCTAAATGTTAATTAAG
>NW_018165479.1:2445-3669 GCF_001263595.1 Phalaenopsis equestris | reverse complement strand
TCTATATAATTATTTTTAATTAATTATTTTTAATGCAAAAATAGGATTTTTCAAAGAAAGTTCCTAACTTGACCAAGGTAAATCTTAATCCCTTAATATTTTTACTGGAGGTAGGCTTAGACCAGAGAAGCCTTTAGACCAAATTGCATGATTGTTGGAATTTTATTTGAATTTTAAGAATTATTTTAAGTTCTCGGTGTTTATTAATCATAAAATATTTTAAATGTGAAAAATTAAGTTTTATATTTTTATTAAATCTCTCTGATGTCAAGGGACACAGAGAAACAAATTTCACATTTTTTTTATTTTTCTTTGAATTATTGGAATTATTTTAGTAAAAATCAATTTTTAGCTTTTAAAAATTATTTTTAAGCTTCAAAATTCAATATCTTTATTTAGAAAATTAGGAAAAATATTCTAATTGTTTTTAAGTGCATAGGAAGAAAGTACTTAGAAAGCAATTTAGAACATTTCCATGAATTTTATTATTTCTGTGATTTTTATCATTTTTTAATTACTTTAAATATTTAAAATAGGCTAAAAATGAATTTTTTTTTATTTTTACTTCAAATTTATTTTTATAAAATTCCTCTGATCACAGAGAACTCCAAAAACCAAGATAAATTTTTTAGTTATATTTTGATTTTTAAAAAAATCATTTAAGTGTCTGTTGACCTCACTTTTGGGTGAGGGTTTTGGGTCTTTCATTTAGTGACTAGGATCTAGCCTTAAGACTTCCCTAATGACTATCTTAGCATCTTAGAAATGAAACCCACATTCTTCTTAGACATTCAACCAAGTCTTTGTTCTCTATGTTGGTTCTATATGTGATCAATAATTTTTTTTAATACAAAGATTAGAGATTATATAAGGGAACCCTCATGAGAATTCTTATAGGACCTTTGGACCACAAGAAAGTCTTATACTGCTCTACACCTTTTTTGGACTTCAATACATTGCATCATCATTCATAATCCCCATGATCATCATAAACATTGCATTTTCATATCACAATGTTGCAGTCATTACACCCATGGGGCTGACCCAAATTATTCGAACCCAGTTTACTCTAAAATACCTCATTTGAATGTTCTAATTCTTTAAAATTTCTTAAAATTGCAATTGAATCACACAAACCATTTCAAACCATTTGATATTATCATTTAGACCATTTGAAACCCAAAGATTGCAAAAATACCCAATTTTCCCAAAAACCCAATTTTC
>NW_018165479.1:1555-2370 GCF_001263595.1 Phalaenopsis equestris | reverse complement strand
GAATCACCAATAAATCCTACCAATTTCTCAAAACTTCCTAGAATCATCACACCAAAATAAAAATCACACCAAATCATTCTTTATGTCTTCCTGAGAATTTTGACTGTAATGTTGCCATACTTTCGGATAACTTTTTGTCACTTCGACATCAAAATAACGAATACTTAAAAAATACTTTGGGGATCATAAAATCTTTCACATTGATCGAAAATGACCTCGAACACTGTCATTTGACTCCAAATTTCATCCTGAACCACTTCGAGCCTTTACATCAACCTTTTGACCACTTTGACCAAAGTCGGCCAAAATTACCAAACTGCCACTCGAGGACTAAAAATTCTCAAATCCTCTAAAATTATTTCAAACACCCCTAAAACCAATTCTTGACCATCAATTGGATCCAATTTGACCAAATTCACTCATTTTGACAAAAATCTCCAAATTGAGCTCCATAACTAATCAAATACCTTAATTTCAAATTCAACATGTCTAGATCCAATTTCAAATGAATTCAAACCCATGATCATGTTTCAAAAACGGTCGATCGCAAACCAAAAATTTGATGAAAATAAAATTTGACGCATTTTTTTACTCGATCACAGAAAAAGTGATCTGAAAGACCCCATATGACGAAATGGATTGTGCGAGCGTGTCCGAAACGTTGATTTCACCTACGAATGATGTTCATTTTACCGCGATGACGCGTTCGGCGAAAATTGCACGGAGAGATTTAAATAATAATAATAATATTATTATTATTATTTAATAAAAGATTTTTTTTTTAAATAAAACCTCACGCATGCAACATTAATATA
>NW_018165479.1:0-1459 GCF_001263595.1 Phalaenopsis equestris | reverse complement strand
ATGTTTTGGTGTATTGTTTCCCTCTCTCCCCTATATAACACTAATCCATCCTTAAGCAAGCCCCCCCACTTTTCATTCCTTCTCCACACACACAACAGCAGCTCCACTTCCTCCTCTCTCGCCGGAAAACGCCGACGTCGCCGGAAAAGCCGAAACCAAGCTAAATTCCAGCGAACCTCCGACCCAACACAAAGATTACGTCAAAACGACACCACGAGGAGTTGCATAAGCTCAGAAAGACCTACTTATTCAAACCTAATTGAGGACAAACTTCTTAGGCTCAGATATATCTCTTAAATTGAAATAATAATCTTGAAATTCCCTCCCTTCCAGATTGAAAAGTAGATCACAAAACACTCAATTATCCGTATGAATGTGATCTACTCTTCGAGCTGAACAAAACGAGCCCAAGAACGCAAAATTTGGTTGAGAATCAGCGAAGGACGTACTCCGGAAAGTTTCGGCCGTTGGTTTTTCCTCCATGCATGCGTCGTGGGCGTGGCGCGAGAGAGGGAGTATATGCTGAAAATTTGTTTTTTTATTTTATTATTTTATTTCAAAAATTATAATTAAACTTTAAAATTACATAACTTCTTATAGAAAACTCAAAAAATAAATTGAAAGATGTTATGAACTCAAAAAAAGGAGAAAAATTTTTCAAACCTAAAATCATAATTTTTCATAAAGTAAATATTTTTAAATTAATTTTTGAAGTTTTGGAGTATTTAAATCATAAAAATTAAAATATAAATGGTAAAAATATGAAATTTGGCAGAAATATTAAATGACGTTGGGGAAAGCTTCTCTGATTTTTCTAAGACATTTTTAGTTTCTCTGTATCTGTATTTTGATTTTTGGACGAAACGACATATTTATGTAAATAAAAAATTATAAAAATTATAAAAATTGAAAAACTCTCTCTGATTGAACGTTTGACCATTAACAGAGGTTTAAAAATTTTAAAATTATGTTTAAAATAATTTTTATAATTAAAACATATAAATTAGGGTTCAGGTTTAATTTAGGCTAAGTTTACCTAGCCCAAGCTTAACCTAAGTCCAACCTAGCCAATTCTCTTTAGGTCTTGTTAAACTTGATTACAGACTTGGTCAACTAACATAAGAATTGAGTCAATCACCCATTAAGTCCAATTTTAGTCATTTAGGGATTTAGGTCAACCTGTCTTTAGACCAAGTCTAGCCTGGGAAGACTTAACCTTTAGCTGAGTCCAAATTGAATAGTTGAACTATTTTAAATTTGAAATTTAAGTCATCCTATCATTTAATTCAGAATAAATGTCTTGGATTTTAGGGTTAGTCAACATGAGCTTTAGTTTAGTTTAACCTACATATTTAGTTCATTCTAAACTATACCTTAATCTTAGGTTAGCCTTAACCTAAACCATTAGGGTTAGCGATCCTAAACCAATAGGATCATTTAACCTAAACCTTAGGTTAGT
>NW_018165478.1:168109-182599 GCF_001263595.1 Phalaenopsis equestris | reverse complement strand
TGTAACTACTAAACTATTAAATTATGTTTATGTGACGAAGATTCTTATGTGAAAAAACATCTTTCCAACTACAATGAAATTTTGGTAAAATGAGATGAGATAAATAATTTTAATATGTATTATGCCAAAGAGGAGCAGTTTTAATTCTTTACCCTGATACATTGCTATAGAAAATTATTGGTTAATCCCAGGTTTAGTCCCTAAATCTGTGACTAGGCTAGGAGGATACTAGCTCCCACTCCAGAGCTCACACTTCCCTTCACCTGAAGGCTAACTCTCGCATTAGTTTTTAAACACTAGTCTGTCACCCTAAAGATTCTTTAATTCTACACCCAATAAATTATATTTTCCTATTTATTTACACTTAATTCTATGAATGAAATTCCCCTTCATGGAATCGAATGTGATCCTTACTCTGTTGTAGAACTCACACTCCATTTCCCGGATCATATGTCACAACATATTTTAACAATTTAATTGGTCAGATCAAAAAGTAAATTAAGTTCGGAGTTGAAAAATCATCACAATTTATTTTATATTTTAATATTAGTACATCCATATCATCTCTTCATTTCACCATATCTCAGAGTAGGGAGAAAGATAAAGTAAACTACTCAAACTTCATGAGAAAGATACAACAAAACACAAATTTCATATATAAAAGAAAGTAAAGTTCATACTAATAAACAGACAACACTTATCTGAAACTCTTTCTCAAAGCAAATCCCTTGTGGCCTCTTCTAGGAAATGAAGGAAGAAGAAATCTCTCACTTTTCTCCTTCTCCAACACTCTTAGAGAAGAGTTCACACTTAATCTCACCAGAAAACTCTATAAGAACAATGGGCTCTAAATGGTTGTGGAATGAAAAATGAAATAATGTGTGATGCATAGAAGGTTGAATTAGGGCGATGAGATGTCAGGAAGAGTCACTTGTCTAATCAATTTTAGCCCCAAATAAAGCCTAGAATCAGTTCTTCAATAGGTGACTACAAAAACTCTTCAAAAAGTGTCCAAATTCGTTAAATCTTCTAGAAACAGGGGCTGAACTGACAGTGGCGTCGTTGACACCCATTCTGGCGTTGTCGACACCAGTGTTCTTCAATTTAATTTACTGCTCTCTGTCAAACGGCGTCGTCGGTGCTGCTTCTCGCGCTGAACAATTTTTCAACTTCTTCATTTTTGCTCCAAATTTCTTCCTTTTTGCTTCAAGTCCTAAAATTTAACAACTTGCAAGAAAACATAAAAATATCATCCATTAAAGTGTAATATCACAAAAAATAAATATAAAAAATGGGTCTAAAAATGCATATATTTTTTGTGTATCATGTTTCTCCTCTGCCCCCCCTGTATCAAATCCTCAACGGAACAGCTTAAAACTGCCAAAGTAACTCCAAATTTGCGGTTGAGCAACTGCAGAAAAATTGTCGTGCCTTGGCTCCCAGAACTGGCTCCTAAGTGTTGCCTTCTTGATTTGGTACGTGGAGAACTAGTGCCTAACCAGTGTCTTTAAATGGAACGCCTTGGCGCCCATAATCTATCCCCTAGGCACCAGTTGTGCAAACTCCCAATTTGCTTCGTTCAACTCCTTTTCGCTCCTTTTTCATCCTATTTCGCTCCAAGTATTCCACCTGTTATATCTGCACAAAAAAAAAAACATAAGAATACCTTCCTTTAAATTGCATTTTCATCAAAAATAAACATAAAAGACTAAGGAGATTAAACATGCTTTAGGACATATCATGTTATGCACATTTAGATAAAGTAATAAGCATTATAGTGGAAATATCAAGATTTTTAAAAGCAATATGCGCTAAGATCATTAATCCAAGTGAATTGGAAATGTTAAAGAACGGATTATATTACCTCTACGCCAAATGGAGAACTGTTGCTTGCCCTGCAAAATAACTT
The DNA here is from genome assembly GCF_001263595.1 of Phalaenopsis equestris. Classification (NCBI taxonomy): domain Eukaryota; kingdom Viridiplantae; phylum Streptophyta; class Magnoliopsida; order Asparagales; family Orchidaceae; genus Phalaenopsis; species Phalaenopsis equestris. Next base: position 180,690 of record NW_018165478.1, on the reverse strand, counting down.
GTAACACCCCCATTAAAGTAGGGATAACCATGTAATTATGCACACGGTACACTCTCTCATATAAATAGAGGGTCATTTCTATAGTAAAGTCTAATCATAGAATTAATCTAAATTTCCTCATTATGTTATTCATTATTGTGCACTATCTCTCTTTTTTTCTCTCTCTTTCCTTGCAAGACAAATTTAGATTCAACAAGTATTCATTATTGTGCACTATCTCTCTTTTTTTCTCTTTCCTTGCAAGACAAATTTGGATTCAACAAGGTGTTAGATATGTAAATAAATATGTTTTGATTGGTGTGTATGTAAATGTTCTTAAGGAATCTCTTTTCTTTGATTTAAGAATTACAAATACATAAGAGTTGGGGGGTTGCATGTAAATATCCGATGATTTTTCCCAAAATATAGAACCCCTTATTTTTTCTGCAGATGTAAATACATAAGAATTAGTGGTATGCCTGCAAATGACCTCATGGTCATAAGTATTCTGTACTATTTAATTTTTCAATCTTCTTAGTAAATATTTAAAAACAAAAATTATATTACGAGCTAAATGGTTGAGATGAATAAATATATGTAAGTTTGTGTAGCTCAAAATCGAGTTGAACGAACTAATATGAATAAATTTAAATTTAAATCGAGCTGGATGTGAATAAAGTTATTTCAAGTCATTTCAAACACGAGCTCATTTCGAACATAAAAATATTTCGAATGAGTCAAATACGAATAAGTTCTCACTTTCATGTTGGGCTAGTTTACACCGTAAATGCTATGGATATAAAATTTAAAGTTTAGGTCTTTAATTTATAAAATCTAAGGGAATTTACATATATAACACTGAAACATTGCTATTTACAAATTTTTCCTTCTATTCCATCTATTTTTTAAATCTTCACTCTAATATTAAAATTCAGGATAAATTTTTAATAATATGTCTATCAAATTCTCAATGATTTTGTAAATTTATTTTGATTTGGAGTCCAAAAATTATTAGGGTATTAGTTATGTGAAAAGCAATGTAAATTATCACTAAAATCTAGAAGAAATTTCTGTCGGACTCTGAACGTAACTCTACATGCGGACTCCCAGTAATATACTGTAATTTGTGTCATATTACGCCGACCTATAAAATATTAAAGCGAAACTGCGGACTTCGCAATAACCCCGAAATAACCTTGAAATAAACCCAAAATAACATTCAAAGTTTCACTTTATTAACCTAGAAATAACCTCTCCGAAATAACATCATAGGGTTAGTTTGAGTTTTTTGAGTTATTGAAGACAAATTTATATATTTTATTTCAATAACTCAGAAATAGCTAGGGGTGTAAACAAACCGAACACGAACGAACAAAGTTTGTGTTCGTGTTCGGTTCGTTTAAAATTTAGTTTGTTTGAAATAAGTTCATGTTCGTTTCTTAACGACGAGCCGAACACGAACCGAACACGACCTGTTCGCGAACGACGAGCCAGTTTGACATCCCTAATATTAATATATAAAAATAATATTATATATTAATTATATAACTTATATTATATAAATATACAATATCTATATTAGTATATTACTACTATAGTATATTAATATATTATTATTATTATTTTATTATATATTATAATTTATAAAATTTAATGTTTTAAAATATAATAAATTTTTTATATATAATTATTTTATATTATTTTATATTTCAAACAATAACGATTCGAACACGAACGAACGCATCACTGTTCGTGTTTGGTTCGTTTAACTAACCGAACGAAAAAAATTTGTTCACGTTTGTCTCGTTTACTTATCGAACGAATCGAACACGAACTCATTGACGAACCGAACACGAACTGTTCGTGAACAACGAGCTTTTTTGACAGCCCTAGAAATAGCTCAAAAATAACTCTGAAATAACATCCTCCCAAATTATTGAAGTTGAATCTTGAAAATTATTTTTAAATTATTTTAAATTATTGAAATAAAATATATAACTGAATAACTTACTCCTTATGCATTTAGCACACCCGGCGACTTAATTATTGGAGGCCGCATGTACCGAGGTTTTCTTGGGAAGGCGTCGCTCGGAGCGGGAACGGTGGAAGAACCGTGACGTCCTGGTTCGGTGGAGCCAGCGACCATCAATTAGACATGGCAAACACAGTTATGGGCGGCGGAGGTGGCTCAAAGGTGGCTGGGGTTGGCGGTGGGACGGCGGACGGGGTCTACTCGACAGCGAAAACCTCCGTATGGTGGGACATCGAGAACTGCCAAGTGCCGAAAGCCTTCGATGCGCATGTCATCGCTAAGAACATAAGCTCCGCTCTGGTTGCTATGGATTACCGGGGGCCGGTCTCCATTTCAGCCTATGGGGACACCAAATTGATCAATATTAGCGTTCAGGCGCTCTCCAGTACCGGGATATCGCTTAACCATGTTCCTGGAGGTATGCGTTTTAAACTCTAAACCATAGTCATGTTGCGATTTTTCTTATTGAAGGTACATTGGTTAATCGTATTGCCTTCTCTCTTGAGTTTCGTCTTTCGTCTTGAATTTTTTTTCTTTTTGATGCGCTAACTCCACTTCTCTGCTCGTACCCTGATTTTGGGCCTACTGTTGTTTTTTGTGTTTTAGATGGTGATACTAGAAAATAATGTTCTTAATTTAGTTTTTACTACCATATAATCGATAGTGGTCATAGATGGTGATACAACAAAATGATTTTCTTACTTGAAGTCTTACTGCCATATAATCTATTGCTGTCTCAATCCTGGTTGGAAAGTATCCAGGCTTTCATGGCCTGTTGGCTACTAATTATGAAGTTGTTCTGAATTTTTGAAGGAATGCATATTTGATCTTTTATAGTTTCAAAAGTGTCCCTGTACGTGAAAAAATGAGGCCTAACCTGATTGTGGTGTGAAATAGATAATAGTTTGCTGAGACGTCATTCATAAACTATGTGAAAAAATTGGTGAGATAATCAGACATATCATTTAAATTCGTATGTTGTTACACATCTAACAACTAAATCTATGTATTTACGTACATAGCTTCCAAATCTCTAGATCACATAAAAATTATCGCTAATATTAATTTATCTAAAATAAAACATTTCTTTTCATGCATATGCTTTGATTTGATAGAGGTACTAAGGCGGCACATCAGTAAATATAAAGATTTAGGTGTTAGATATGTAAATACATAAAAATTCTGTGATAGGTATGCAATTCCGCCCAAAAAATAGCATGAATATGTTGGTAATTAGGTAAATGTTTTCTCATATTTCACATGTAAATGAAGTATTATGTCTTTTCATAATTGCGACAAAACGTTGGGAAGGGTTGTCTTGTTTTAAGATTAAGATTAGATTTGTTCACCTTGAATAGCGAGGCTAAGAAACTTGTGAGCGCACTATTAAAAAAGAACAAATATCTCTTGTTTAAAGCTAAATGAAAATGGGGGGAAAAATCAAAGATAATTTGGAAAGTTATTATAAGCTATCAAATGATGAAAATATTATTAGTATCATTTGGATTAGGATGATAATTGATAGTTTTAAAAGATGAATTGTTTACTTAAGGATGGTTAATATTGAGGTGGTATCTATTTAGTTAAAAATTTGTGAGGATATGATTTGGCTAATTTTGATGCTCCTCAAATTAGATTAATATTTAGTTTGAGAATTAATTTTTAAATTTACATGGATGGAGAAACTGTGTAATGAAGGAAGAGGGTTATTATTAATGTTGATTTAAATTGATAAATATATTCTAGCAAGTTGATCTATGAATGGTTCCACAAAATTTATAAAAAAAAGAGATGCAAATTGATGGGAGAAATTGCACTATAGTTTTTTGGTGTATAAGATCTTGCAATATTGAACACGTATTTTAAGAAATGTGAGTAAAACTAGTTATTTTAAAAAAAGAAGCAACAAATCAGAAATAAATTTTCTTATGTAGCTAAAAAAGACTTTTTACAAAGCTTGTCAGATGATTCCATATACAGTATGCTTGCATAGCTTGGAGTAGTTCTTGAACATTTATCTTATAAGAGTAGAAAAAAGTAGTACAAAATAAATAATTGCACAACATAATGAATATAATCCATGAGAAGTAGTTATCTATCAAGATAGCTTGTTGAAAGAGGAAAAAAATAGAATTTTATACTTTAGCCAACTTTGATATACGATAAGTGCATTAAAAAATTCAAAAAAGTCTTGAAGAACTTTCGCTTTGAAATTGGTAATATGTAAAGACACTTCTTATTGAAGTTTTGAACACAAAAAATTAAGCCAACGGGATATCCGTTAAAAGAATGACGAAACATAAACAAACAATACAGAGCCTTGTAATAATATAAGAAAAATAAAGTATTACAAATTGGTCCCAAGTAAAGTAAAAGCTACAACTTTTGATGGTTTAGGAAATTTCAAAGTAATATGAAATGGGGGTATATAGAAGAACTAAGAATAAAGATTCAAGTTCTAAAGAATTTAATCATATTTATGTCATATATAGATAATAGGACTTTATTTAAACATGAATTCATCAATGTAATATGCAATTGTTATTTGATTAGATTATAATATTCAATTTTAAGGAAATTTTTTTTAAGAAAATTATGAACAAAATATTGAATTATAATATAGTTTGATCTAAAATGGAGAAGCTGTATTGGCTTAGAAAATGAAGCATAAAGATAAAGCATCAAACTATATGAGATACCTAGTGAAATTTTGAAAGGGAAGAGAAATATTCCGTTTTTTGGGTTAATAAATTATTTTAACAAAATTTGAAAGACTATTTTTATGCGTACATAATCAAAGAAGAAGCATAATCTATTATTGTTTAATAATAAAAGAGGTTTATAGAATATGATAATTGTTCTTCTTATGAGCCGAATATTGACCTCACATCATGACAACACCATTGTTATATTGGTGCACCACAAAATATCATATAGGGGGGCAAACTTTTGAAGGAAGGAGGGGATTAAGTTTGCATCAATTTGGGCTATCTTGGGCATGAGTTTGTTTTTTCCTTTAAATAAGGTAAAAATCTTGTTTGTTAGCTTAATATTTTTAGATATTGAAAATCACACTAAGATTGGGATTGAATTTGGTTGGAAATGGCACTTTAAGAATCTCTTTCAAACACTTCACATGAAAATTACACCAAGCACAACAATACCCTTCCTCCTTTGTTCCTTGAGCCAATTGAGGAACTGTTGCCATCCTTCTAAACGGTAATAGCTTCAATTTTATATTTCTAATATAGCAAGGTAACTCTAGCTTTACATTTAGAGTTTATTTGGTAATGGTTTCTAGAGTTTATTTGGTAATGGTTTCTAGGCAAAATTTAAGTTAGATTTAACTTCAATTTTGCCAAACGGCTAATCCGGTAGTTTTAAATCCAATTTCTCCTTTGTTTTTCCTTAAATCCTGGATTTTCTAAATCCTTACATTGGCTAGAATAAACTTAATCCTTTAAGTTTCAGGAATTCTTCACTACCCCCACCGACGCTTCTTCATCGAACTCTAATGCCACTAGTTTCACCTTGTCATTAATGGTGTACGTTTGAGAAAAATGAGTGTTTTGGACGCCACATTTATCGTTGCCTCACTTGTTAGCTTTAGTTGTAATTTCCTTTTTGCTGGTGTTGAGGGTTTCATTTTAAAGAAGATTGGGGGATTTTGATTAAAATTTCAAAATTAATTTTATACTAAGTATCAATAAGATCTTGTAATTTGCCTAACATGATAATTTATATAATCATCATTTAATCAGTAAATGCTTAATAAGGAACAAATTATTTAAAAAGATAATTAATCAGCAATTATAATTTCACTAAACTAATTAATTGTAAGAAAAGACAACTTTGATTTTAATTTTTAAATTAATTTAATCTTTCGTACAATAAGATCTTATAATTAACATAACATTCTAATTTAAATAATCATCAATCATTCGGTAAATGCTTCATGATTAATCAATTATTTAAATAGATAGTCAATCAACAATTATAATTTCAGTAAACTAATTACTTAGTAATTAATACTGTTGATACATCATCACTAAATTTATCATTTAGCATGAATCTCGATGTGCTGTTTTAGAAATAAGAAGTTCCAATTCAGTTAAAATTATTCAAAGCTTCATTTTCAACAAATTTATAGTTAAACTGACCATCTCAACAAGGTGAACCCATTCATACCAAAATTGGTCAAATCTGATTCTAATTAAGCCCAAATCAAGCCATTAAATCACTTTTGGAGGCTTTGAGTTGTTAATTGAAGGATCAAATGAACTCCAAATTTGACGTATCTATAGTCAAATCGGGCATCTTGATGAGAAGAATTCAGCAAGCCCAAGATCACCTAATTCCTGGTTCATTAAGGCCATTAGATTATCAAAAAATTTCCTATGATTCAGGAGAATTAACTTGGAATCATCATTTACAATGCTAAGGCAATCTTGGAATCATCATTTACACTTGAAGTCTTTTTAACTTGAGTTACACCAAGCTAGACTAGTGAGCATGATCAACACTTGTTTAGTTATTACTAATCAATATTAATAATTTATTATTTAGTAAACCATTGGATGACACCGCACGAAGTAATTTTTTATCGAATTTCTAATGAGCCACACTTGAGTTATGTAGGTTACTCAGCAATCTTCCTTTATTTGATGATGATAAATTTATGTTGGTGTGCAAGGGATAAAAATGAGAAACATGAAAATATAACCTCCAACACGTTAGATTGTAAAGTTAATTTAATTCTTACCTCTAAATACATGCATGTATCCAACATCACTTTTGGTATATATCAATATAACAGTTTTAACCTTTTTTTACTTCTTAAAAAATATTATAGTTAATTCATTGGTAACTGCAAATGTTATTATCTGGATAACTATAATATTTATAAAATAAATATATTGTTTTTCGAAATAGATGCAAGTTAGGGAACAATAACCTATCTCGAGTACAAAAAATTTAACTTTTTATCAATTGTAGAAAATCATGATGCCAATTTTAATGATATGCATATATAAATTCTTTGGTTTTGAAAAGAGGATCATAAATGAGGCTCATAAATTATAAACATTTAACTATATAAAGAATATTTGAGTCTAGCCAATTTAGAAGATTAATGAAGTCTAAAAGAAAAAGAAATAGATATCAGATAGCATACATAGGTTAGTCAAGAAATTAAAATCATTTTTTGAGCAAATGCTCGAAGGTCAAAAGCTAATATATCAGATGAAATTCAAATGAAGTTTACTTAGCTAAAAATCACATAGTATGCTCCAAGTAGCTTGATTTTGGTTTATCACAAGTTAAGTATAGAAGACTTATGTGGTCAAACTAAGGTGCATAGGCTTGATAATATCATGTGTATCATTTTGCCCCAAAATTAATCTAATTTCTAAAATTATAAATATTTTCTAAAATTATAAATATTCAATCTTAATTATGAAGAGAACCAACCATGCAATTAAAAACTAGAACGCTTGCATACATGAGTCTTGAATTGAATAAAACACGTATGCAAATGTGGTAACAATTGTTCATAAAGTTTGTTTGAAATCAATTAATCTAAATTATGATAAAGTAAAATCAAGGGTTCACTTTAGCTGAATAGCATAGAGATAATTTTCAATAACTATAATAAAAATATCATACTAAAATCACAAAATTGTCTAAGTGATTGGGAAAATTTCTAAATTTACTTTCTAGTTATTCTCGCATGAAAACAAAACATGATACCTTTGGAATTAGATAAATTATTTGAAGCATAAACTAGTTGGATTAACATATATGAAACTAAGATTAAATTGATTACTTACACATAATACAATACGGTTGAATTAAATTTTCTATGATTTAGGTGAATAAGTCACTTAGGATTCATGCAAAAAAAAATGTAAAGACTTTGCCTCTATGCAAGTGGAGAAGCCTTCATTGGTATTTTCCTCTTAAGGGAATGTACCATTCACCTTAGTTGTGGACAAAGATAGCACCTCTGTCTTGACACCACTTAATTAACAAATACAAGAGTAGTATGAATACAAAACAAAAATACAAACAATCTAATATGCAAATATTTTTGACATTTATAGAGTGGAGTGCATATAATGAGAAATTGTACGTTGCTAGTAAGCTGCTTCTTTTTGTGAGGTGGTTGTATTTATTTTATAAGTAGATAAGAGATTTTGTTAGCTAGGGTATCGAGGTGGAACCTCTAGATCTCTTACGTTAGCTCTGAAAGTGCACATATATATATACAGAAATGTTGTATGAGATGACCTAAAAGAAAGCCCAACTCATACAATACAACACACACAAAACCCAGATAAAGCAAAGATACAAAAATGTTAAAAACCAAAAAGCCACAAAAAGGGCACAAAAATGCTAGGGACGTCCCACTTTAGTCCTCCTGCCTCTAGTTCTTGGAAGTGAGCTGGCTAACAAATTGGTAAGGTGTGTACCATTGCCCGTAGTAACCAAAATATCATTCATCAGATTCCTGAGCTCAAGTAGATCTTCATTCTTCTTCTTCCTCCTAGATTTGTAGATCTGTCATTCCTAATCCGATGATTGACTTATCTGATCATTAGGTTAGATAGGACTAGGTCATTGCACGTCTTGATCCCCATGAGCCTGAGTAATATTAACATCTTTTTGGACCTGATAAGACGGTTGTGGAACAGTAGAAGTATTTTCACATGTATTATCAGTGATAGGTTCTAGGGCAGACGGAGTCTGAAGAAACTCCCTCTCCCCCACTATAGGAGGTTCCAAAGACAAGAAAGCTACAACTGGGGATTAAATGGTTGTCATATTGTCTGCCTGATCAAGGTAATCACAGTCTCTAGCTGAGCAGTTTGTTTTTTTGGTCTGAGTTGGGGGTGTAGATGGTGACATTGAGAACTGGAGTGTCCGAACATATGACAGTTCGAACAATACGACGGAAAAGGTTCAATCTCTGTCTTTTGTTAATATTCATGGTGTTGTGTGCCCAACCAGTTTTCTTCAGAAGCGGGTGAAGTGATGTCTCTTTCAACAATTACTCTGAATTCAGAAGGACGGGACAGATTAAAAGTAGGAATGTTGTTCTTGAGTGGCTTCATATAAGTTGAGATAATAGTACAATACTTTTTGAGAAAATTAATGAAATTTCAGACCAGGGAGACGAATCCAAACCAGAATGATTGGTGGTTTCGTCTGTGGGTCAAAATCCAAGACCATTTCAAAATTTTCATTATTCTGTTATCAATCCATATTATCTTTCTAGCAAATAAGCGCATGTAATCTTCTTCTTTGTTAATTTGAATAAGAATGTGTCTCCCATCTAATAATCCAATTTTTTCATTCTCCAACAAGGTGCATAAGTTTAATTCTTTGTGAATGAGCTTCATTTTGGGATGACTATATAGAAATTTACCAATCAAATTCAGACGACATAAGGAAGCAAGTTGAATACCTTTAGTTTCTGTAAAAAAGATAGCAGACTTCCCATTCTTCCTACCAGATTTCTTCATGTTCTCCGCTCACTCAAACGAAGGAGGGAAAGATGATGATTTTGGTGTGCCTGAAGCGTTGACACCGGCAAAGGCAACTGCATACGATTTGTCCGAAGCCATACTCAAGAATAGGTGTGACGTTTAGAGAAGAAAGCAGACGAGGAAAAAAATAACGCCGAAATAGCCGAAGCTAAAAAAAGGACGACGCGGTGAGACGGGACGAGCACAGAGAACAATCGCGATCGCGAGCAGCGTAAGGCAGAATATGCGAGCGGCGAGATCGAGCGCAGAAACACGTGGGCAAGAGACAAGCCTCTTCTCAGAGCCGGAATGGGGGAGACGAAGAGCGCGAAGACGCCGAGAGGAAACACTCGAGCGAGAGAGAGAGAGAGAGAGAGCGAAGCAGTAACCCATTGCACCATGTTCCTGGAGGTATGCGTTTTAAACTCTAAACCATATATATGCATAGCTTACATTTTAGATTAGGACTGCTTATATGTTAATATTTTTTAGATTTTATTTAATTTTGCAAAATTTTATATTCAAAGTAAACTATTTTTGTTAAAAAAAGATTATAATGTCTTGAATCCGTCAAATTATAAATTTTCATGAATAGATTTGTTAGAGTTTAGGTTAAAGGTTTGCAAAGATACATAAATGTTTGTCGAGACCTATTAATAATTATAATTCATTGTCCTTTTTCCTTATATCATAATAGGGATGGGATAAGGAAATTTTATATTCAAAATAAACTATTTTTGTTAAAAAAAAGATTAAAATGTCTTGAATCCGTCAAATTATAAATTTTCATGAATAAATTTGTTAGAGCCTAGGTTAAAGGTTTGCAAAGATCCATAAATGTTTGTCGAGACCCAATAATAATTATAATTCATTAGCTTTTTTCTTTATATCATAATAGGGATGGGATAAGGTTTGCAATGATTCATTATGGTTTATGGAGAATTGTAAACTTTAATAGAAGTGCTTAAATTAAGTTAATTTTATATTTTGATTTATCAGGCTGTCTAATAATTTTGTAAAAACTATCTAGTAAATGCTATTAATAGTCATATAAAATTTTATAAACATAATTTGCTTCATTTTTGAATTGTAAAATATCATATTACTTGATAGAAATAAGATTTTGCATTAATTTTTTTTTTATTTCTTTGTTTCCTAACTCATTGATTTTTGGTGTATGTTATTCTTATGTATCAAGTGTAAAATAAAATTGCTAATTCGGAGTAATAATCTTCCTATGCTCTTTATTTTCATTATTGATTTTAGCTATTTACTTGTGCAACATTTAATGAATTATTAGACTAATTCATTGATGTAATTGTTATCTTGAAATTTAGTGTTTAACTTAGGTTTCTGCTCTAGTAATATCATCCATCTTTTATTATGATAAATGAACATTGGAATTTTTGAAAAAATAATATCTTTGGTTAAGTTCAAGTAACCCTCACTTACTTTTTCAAGTAAAGTAATCCTCCTTTGAATTATAGCAAGAATAATAAGAAAAACTTACAATGTTAATTAGAAAAGAAACTTACTATAGAAAAGAAGAGGAAAAAGTAATGTAAAGTGTAGGTACTAGTGAGCTAATCATGTAGCTACGGTTTTCAAGATGGATTTTCTAGATATATTAGGTTAGCCCTTAATTTGTTTTTTCTCTGCATGTGTGTGTGTGTGTCTCTCTCTCTCTTTGCATTGACTAATTATGGAGACTCCATCTTTTATTATGATAAATGTACTTTGAATTTTATAGTAAAATTTCAAAAATAAAATAAAACACTAACTATCATCGTCATTGGAGTAAGGGACTTTCTCCAATGGCGGCTACTGCTCCAATGGATTGCTGGTAAAATTTTTGTAAGTTGCATTTACATAGATGTTTGCAGGTATAGAAGGGTGCAAAGTTTCGCCATGTTGTGAGTGGTGATGAATATTTTGTGCTAGAAAATGGGCGAGGATAATGATTGAACATGAAATTTGTTCACATTTAGTTTAAGACTTATGGGGGTTAAAATGAAATTGATCATGTGATCAAGAGTTGAATTATGTGACTGTTGGTATGAAAGTTTTTGCAGTTACATGATTGTACACGTACATTTTTTGAATTGCCTGATTGTATACTACTTTATGCAAGCCACATTGGCCTAGTTTTTTAGAGCTTTGTCTTTCAATCAAGAAATCTTAGATTCAAGTTTTTTTGTATGCTATGTGCGTGCATTTGTGCGTGGAAAAAAACTACATGAATTCCAAAAGTATGGTTACAACGGTGACATGTACCGATAGCAATGGTGTGTAAGTAGTGGAGAGAGTCTTGTAATTGTTGGTCGGAAATGTGATGCATGTATTTGGAAATGGCCTAAATTAGATAATTTTGGAATTCATAGAAAATGAACTAAGCGATATATTTCAAATTCTTTAATTTTTTTTTTATTTTTTATCCAATAAAATGCCTAAATTTCTAAAATCTATAATTTTTTAATGCATTATATAAACCCCAACCAATATTTCCAAAATGAATATTATCTAAAGCGAACATGTAGAGCATCTGATAAGCTTATCAAGTGTATTTATAATGATAGATCAAGCATTATTAGTCTTCATCCGAGCAATCAAAAATATTTTTCAACAAGATTTATTGTAAAGATATATTCTAGTTGACGATTGATGGTAACAAATTGCGCAGTTACATCTCTAGATACATGATTTTGAATAAAATTATTTCTAATATTTATGTGTTTTGTTCAAGTGTGTCATTAAATTCATGGTACTCATATTGTCACATCTAACTAAAATATGGTATTTGAATTTTATGGTCTTATAATTTTTGTCTATGGTATAGTATTTGTGCAAATAGCTACGTCCATTAATATATTTTGTAGTTGTAGTGGATAATATAATACAATTTATTTTCTCTTGAACTAAGGCGTGTTCCAAAAATTGATAGGTGCTTGAAGTGCTTTTTCGATTGATTTTTCTTCTTGTGTAATACAACAACAACAACAACAACAAAGCCTTAATCCCACTACGTGGGGTCGGCTACATGAATC
>NW_018165478.1:145895-165711 GCF_001263595.1 Phalaenopsis equestris | reverse complement strand
GCTAAAGCAAAATCTAAAATAGCTCTACCTTCTTCATTAATTACTCCAAAATCGTAGCCACCATGAATATTTCTGAAATCTTCTACCACTCTACCGACATGTCCATTTAAATCTCCTCCAATAAAAATTCTTTCTTCAAGAGGTATCATTTGTATTAAGTCTTCTAAGTCATTCCAAAATTTATCTTTAGACTCTGTATCTAAACCTACTTGAGGAGCATAAACACTTATAATATTAAAAATCTTAGTATCAATGATAATCTTAAGGGCTATAATTCTATCACCAACTCTATTAATTTTTACAACATTATCTTTCAAACTCTTATCTATAATTACACCTACACCATTTCTAGTGCGACTCTTACCAGAATACCAAAGTTTAAAACCTAAATTATCAATCTCCTTAGCCTTTTCTCCCACCCACTTAGTTTCTTGAATACATAAGATATTAATTTTCCTATGAATCATAATATCAACTAATTCCATTAATTTACCATTGAGAGTGCCTATATTCCAAGATCCTATCCTAATATTAGTTTCATTAGTTTCATGGACTAACTTCTTTACCCGCATTCGCCCGTAATGTGGGAACCCTTGCTTATTTAACACTACACCCGGGCGCCGGTGTAGCGGCCCTTGCACACTTTTCACTGTATTCAGGCTATACAACGCGTCGCTTCCAGGGGACGCCCTAGCACTTACGCAATGATCAAAAGGATTCATGTCATGATTTTTTTGACAAGTTTTACGCTGGTTGTCGACTACCTAACGCAACCCTCCACTTTTCTTCTTGTGTAATATACATAAAAAAAACCTATTAGCTGGAAATAATATTTTTCTTAGGATATCATAAACCTTTGTTTGAAGTACCAATAAAATATCTAAAAAATCTCGTAATTGGACTCAAATGATATTTTTTTTGTCAGCCAAAATTCAAGCACAAAAGTTTGCTACAAACATAATATCAGGCTTACTAGTTATTGAATAGTGATTCTATCATCCCTTTGTATATCTCGGAATTTACCAATTTCACTTTTTATCATTGTCAAGTTTCTTGAGTGGCTCATAGGGGTATCAATATGCCCCTAGCTTTGCATTTTAAATTCAGTGATTAGGTTGTTGCTATGATTTTCTTGTGAAATGAGAGCTTACTCCTTTTGCTTACCTTGCAATCCAAAGATGATGAAAAGTTCTCCCATCCTTTTTCCCATCATAGTCTTTGCATGATATAAGACATAAATTTTTTCTACAAATGAAATATCATTTACTTATATTTTAGTGAAAACCATCTCTTCTTCAACTTTCCGAAATAATTAATGTGTTTTCTATCTCTCCTTTAGTAAACTCTATATTGATTCAAAAGGCTTGTAACATTTCTTATAGTCTTTGAAGTATTTGGTTCTTGCTCGAGCCTATAAAGTGCCTTATCATAATTATTGGTATTATAATCTCCGTTTATGTGGCTTCAATACTTTTTTGAACAATCATTTCTATAATTAGATTGTCGTGGCCTTCTCTTGCCTTCTCTAAGTTAACAAATCACTAAACTCTCAGAAGCTAGCTCATGTGATCTCTTTATAATTTTCAAGTGCTAGAATTATTGTTCTGAGCCTTCTGGCATTAACCTTGATGGATGACACTTTTTTATAGATCGATATTTAAGCATTTATATCAAAATATGATTTAGATTCCCTAGAGTCAAGTTATTGTCTAATCCTCTCAATAAGTGAAGTCAATGTTAGGTTTTTTATTGGAGCTAATTAATATAGTGGATTTACTGAGATAAATACACTTGAGATGGGATTAAAATCTAGCGAGAATTGCTATCTCGACTTGTCAATCGAAATATCCATGTTAATCAAGATAATCATTATATAAATATTGTAAAAATATTTTAACTAGATAATGATATGATTACAACAACGTTAGTTGTTGAGAATCGTTTGAGAAATACATATGAAGATGACGAGCATCTTGGTCAAGGATTAGAAATTCTTTGGATCATGAAAATTACAGAAGGAATCTTTTGGATTAATGTCTTTCTTGAAGCACAAGGAGTATCAATAGTTTTTCTTATCTAACATGTGCCTCATTTGGTAAAAGACTTTAAAAGCTCTATCCATTAGAGTGTCAGCACTGCCCTCATCTGAATCATAAGACTTTTAAGAATTATAATCATCATGGTGTTCAAAAAATGGAGGGAAGTAAGTTGCTTTAAGAATAGGTGGATCATTTTCAATAGTAGAAATGAATGCAGATGATGCAATGATCATCTCCATCGAGTTAGCAGGGGCATGCACAGCACTTGCTAATATCAAGGAAGAATCTAAAATTTATTTTGGATATTAATTGCATATTGGATCTGATAAAAGAGTGGTCAGCAAAGTGGTAGAAAGTTGGATCGGATTGTTTTCTTCTAACTCTTGCATCTAATAGATTTCCTTATGTCCGAATAAATTTTACAATTTTCAGGTAAATTATGCTAAAAATTTTTGTTGAAGAGTAGTATTAAGATGTGCTACATTTAATTTCAACCTTTATCAATATACACGAGTTATAAGCAGATGCACATCTCATTTCCAAAATTGAGAAGTAATGTCTTCCTCAACAAAACTTTTCCTCATAAAGCCTTATTCATTTGCAAAGATTTATTCATTTTAAATACCATAATTGTTTTTTTAGATGATTAGTTGCATTATTTATTTGCAAAGATTTATAAAATTAAGGTAAGGGAATATAAAGGAGACTGGTTGAAATAATGTAAACAAGAATGCAATCAAAATTCCCGTGATATCCAAGTAAATGCAATCATAATATCAGTGATAGGTGATTCCTCAAAAATGCCAAAATAAGGAGATCATTTGTGCATATGCATTGGGTAGGTAGCTACTTATATAGTGGGCTGCTGAGAGAATAATGGAGTAATTTGTTTCTCACGATAACCTTATGATGACGTGATGAGGGATAGTGAACCTGGTAGAATTGCCTCGAACCAATTGTAAATTATACATAAATTTGTTAATAACTTTGAAGTTGGGTAAGCATAACTAGAATATACCAAGAACATAAAAACAGAAATACCTAATATGCTTCGTGATCTCCTTAGTGAAGCTATGTATGGATTTACATTGATGCATGGATGCATATGCTTATGATGAGATATCATTGAATGTTAATAAAAAATTTTAAGTGAAGTGATTTGATGGAGAGGAAGGAAAACATGAATCATTCAACCCATCAATAATCTTTGTAAAAAAACCAGAAGAGGAAGCAAAAAGTGGTGTAATTTTTGAAGTTATGGAGGCAGGAAGAGGAGGCTTTGCGACGCAAGTAAACACTACGATATAAGGCGATGATGGGGGATAGAGAGGGGGTTTAGTTGAAACCTTAGGCTTCAAAGTGGGCAAAGGAGGATAATGCAAGGGATCTTGGGGAGGAAATGTTGACGTGTTCTATTTGAGAAGGACATGAACAAAAGAGATACAGCTTCTGAGTAGAAATTGGGAAACTTGCCGAGAGTTGAGAAATTTGATTGAAAATTAAAAGGAATGGCATAATCGTAGCCCTAGCTAGAGTGGACATTATGAGGCATACCAATCTTAGCAGCCAAACCATATTCATGGGCAAGATGTAAAATTGATTTTAATTTTATTGTCCCTGCATAACATAGGGCGTGAAGGTGCCAAACACAATTGCATTGTGCGGATTCATGTATTGTTGAGAGAGCTAGCTTTCATGAGCTAAACCCCATGCCAAATTGCAAGTGCCAGGATCGCAAGAGTCAAACATACAGAGGCAGCAGGGCATGAGGCTGGGCATATTTCGTGGATTGGCAAAAAAAAGAAGGCTACTTATTTAGAATATTAAGAGAACCATTATATTTAAATAGACTATAGAATGAAATTAGTTTTATTCCAATTCCTAAAGCCAACCGGGGAGATATAGGTGTCAATCAAGGTTAGTATGTGGTAATGAGGATTGCCTGCACTAACATAAGAGAGTGCATTAACTAAATGAATAGAGGAGAGATGTTACCAATCATTAATGAACTTTAATAGCTTTATTGTAATGCTTCCACCTTTTAGTTCCTTTTCTTTGCTCCCTAGTAATGCTTCTCTTTGATCCTTGCCATGCTTCTTTGATCTATGAAATATGAATACTTATGGATTTTAAAGGTATGTTGGATAATATGTTAAACACTTGTGTACTCTAGGATGCCCCATCAAACATGCCGCATAGAGTGCATCAATTTGTATTTGTTTATTAAATTTATCTGATTTTCTTTGGGGCATTACACAAACAATTTTTGACGCGTTTTTTGACCAAATTAATATTATTTCTTTTCCCACTCTCTCTCCATAACTCTCTTTAAATGTTATTTTTAATTAATATATCTTTGTATTTTGTGCTTATATTCCTATAGATGCGCCGATAACTGTTTGTGTGTGTGTGTAGGCACACACACATTGCTGTTTGTATTATTTATTTCTTGGATGTTTCATATTGCCATGTTGTAATCACTTAGTGATTGTTCTTTCATTTGTATCTAAATTTTGCAGATGATTTTATCAATTAATAGAAAATTATAAAATAACTTCATCATATGATCGTTTTATAAAAATAGATGACCTTTTAAAATTTGGATAAGTCTTTTCTTTGATTTATTATCAACATGAATACTTCTCTGGCTGTAAATTAATTACATACCCTCATACTTAATGTTGTTCCTCCTGTTTACATATGTCCTCTCTATGCTGTTGAGAGCTCCTTCCAATGAGCTTATTTGGTTGTGTGGATTCCCTGTAAGATCGCTAATTGCTGAAAATAATGCGCTTTGGATTTCTAGTTCTTTGAATCCCATAAAGTGCCCACTTCTCAAGATATTGCATATCAAAACTGGATGGGTTTTTATGATGGACATCTTGTCTTAACAAGTTCTTCCCTTCATTTTTCATCAAGTAACATAGGATATATTTAACGAAGGCAAGGATGCCTTGTTTACACCCAACCTGAACATGGATGCTTGTATTGTGCACAACATAGGCACAATTCTTGGTTCTTTGTTTGCATCCAATGTAGGCAACCATGCATGGATTGCAACCAACATTGAATTGGTGCAACAAAGCATGCTTGCTTGGGTTGGATGGACAAAGCATATTTCAGGGCAATAAAGGTGGAAATTTTCATTTAATTGTACCGTAAATGGATTCCATTGAAAAACTAACAAATTTCACATGATAATCTAAATATGTAATCTCACAACAATTGTATAGTGTTAAATTGCCCCATTCCTTAATATAAGATGCATCTGCCTCTACCATACTATTAAGGACTTCTTGTTGGGGAAGGGAATGAATAATATATTGGAAAGAAGAGATGAGTTTATATGATGAAAAATAGTTAAAGTTTACTCAAATAATTAATTTTATTTTTGTTTTCCTTTTTAGCAAAGAGATGAGATGGGAGAGTGAGGCGAGGAGAGAATGGCGAGAGTACGAGAGCAAATGAGAGGGTGGCAGAGAGTGCATTAGGAAGAGAGAGAGAGAGATTGCAAATGAATTTCAATTGCAACTACAACAAATGTATTTTGAGCTGAATATGTAAATATTCGAGGGAGTAAACCAAAGAAAACTCCTACTAAGATGAACATATATGGCATGTGAGGTTTCAATTACTTGTGGATTTGCTACTAGCAGGAGGTGAATGGCAAAATTTGAAGCTTGGCTTCCTATTTCTTTTGAGCCATTCACTGGTGCTTTTCTAATGGTATAGTCCACATGCCTGCAGAAGGGACTGAGGCATTACTCATAAGCTGGTAGGGAACATGAGGGAGGGTGTTGTTGTCTCATAGTTTGTAGCGAAATGGTTAGTTTCCTACTCTTTCAAATATTGGTTTTTATTTTGGAGGATGCCTAGAAAAGCTATTTAAAACTTTACTTTTTGTGGAAAATATATTTTTATTTCGATTTATATCTATTGAATGACATTGTGTTTCCCTCATTTCTAAATGTTAGGACTACAAATGATTTTTGGAACATTTAATGGATAATTGTTGGTGGTTTCTCAGGAAGGCAGGATAACTAACGGGTTGTTGAAGTGATGGTTGTAGGCATCCCTAGATGGAATGGCTGTTACAACAATGAATGAATGACATGTGGAGGTTTCTCAAGGGCTAGTTAGATTATGGATTGAAGAGTTCGAGGATGCAGTTTTGGAAGGTAGCAAATGCTAGGGTGTATTGGGATTTTTCCTTGGGATTCATTCATTCTTTTTTAAGTAGGTCTTAAGATTAAAACTTATAGCAATATGTATCGTTTCTTTCTTACAATGAAATATTCATTTATTCCCAAATTTTTCTCTTCATAAATCTCTTTCTAATGGACTAGATTGCAACCAATAAAAAACAAGAAGTATTCCACTTTGTTTCTCCTTATTCTATTTTTCTTTTTTAACAGATTATTATGGGAGATAATTACAAGAAGGCTCTAACTGGATCTAGCAAATGAGAGGATATAGGTTGTCCCTCCACCCAAGTCACACCATAATTTTTGGAGCTTTAGTGAAGCTGTGGTTTCTGAAATTAGCTCCTACAATATAAAATGAAAATAAATTCTAATAGTCTTGCCCGACTCAAATGGTGATATGAGAAAGAGAAAAGTTTGGATACATAAATTGGTACCATCCTTCAACCTGAAATAGTCGACCCTTTCTTTCCATCATGGGATATGAATAATTCTTTGGTAAGTTCCTGGCTATTCATCCTATAGACAACACCTTAAATTCATATATTCGGTTTGTAACCTACGAAACTGTTCGTGAGGAAGTCAGCATAGCATATCTTGATCTTTAAAATTCTACTCAATTGTTTGAACTAAGTATGATCATGTTCATGACCTCACTGGAATCATGAGTGTCACTAAATTCTTCACCCCACTCATATAAATTTGACAAGAACTAGTTATCTTCAAGCTAAATGATTGATACGGATGGTGCTCAAGTAAATACATCAAATTTGTGGAAGAAATAATAATTTATAATTTACTTGCAGCCTCACTAAAAATCTTCATGAAGTTCACGGAAGCGGCATAGGGATTTGTCCACTTTCCATATTTGAAGAAGATTTTGTTAAAGTTTGAAGCGAAAATAATTAACTAAAATTAATGTTTCAAGGTACCAAACATTCCACACGTGCCATTGTAAGTCTTGAGTAGAATGGATGGATATGAGTCAAGCCATAAAAAAGAGATGACATTTCTGCAGTTATCTATATGAAGACCAATTATATGAGTAATTTATTAAAATTTTCATAACAAGCCAACAAATTAGATTAACCTTAAAAATCAACATAAAGACACTCATGTTTATGAAACTAAAAATGAGGGATTAAAGATGAAAATTGTGAAAACCTTTGTGACATTTCCTTGAATAAATGAGCAATTGGATGTTATACATGTTGCTTCTATAGAGTTGCTAACTTCTACTTTTTAGCATAGGAAGGTACATTTTCTCTTCACCTTTACTGCTTCAAGGGATGTTAGAAATGCTGGAATAATGACCAAGGAGTTTCTTATCGCATGAATGTTCTCATCTACTTACATCTTATACTTCATCAGTAGGAATCCTCAAAGTCAGAATTGTTGATGGATTTCTTTCTTCTATTGTTGGGATAGGGATTACTAGAATAGGTTTTGAGCTTTATGTGAATTTCATTTTAAATTTCTCTTGCAATCTATTTTATTTCAGCAAAATAATGAAATAATTGCAACTACAAAATCACTTTTTAATCAAAATTTTGTGAATTTTCACTCTCGGGATAATATAATTGAAAGTGCTAGTTAGGTTAGATCTTTGTACTACATTGATAGAGTTTCCAAAGAAATTAATCATGCTATTGCTTTCAGCTAAGAAATCTCTTTTCTTGAGAAAATGTATAAATATATATTATCGCATTATAAATATTGTCATCTAAGTTTTTCGCATCCTAAGAGCTTTTTTTCTTCTTTGTTTGGTATTTGTGAAAACTTTTAGTTAAGATCTGTCAGCTTGCCAACCGCTAAAGAGC
This sequence comes from Phalaenopsis equestris, assembly GCF_001263595.1. Taxonomy (NCBI): domain Eukaryota; kingdom Viridiplantae; phylum Streptophyta; class Magnoliopsida; order Asparagales; family Orchidaceae; genus Phalaenopsis; species Phalaenopsis equestris. The sequence goes on along the minus strand of NW_018165478.1, from coordinate 157,650 downwards.
TCCTTTCAAACCCATGCTATACAAAGTAAAGAGTTAATTTATTCACCTTTTTTTTCCCTCATAAACCTCTATATAACGGGTTAGATTTTAGCCAATGAAGAGCAGTTAACATTCGACTTTTCTTCCTCCCTATTTATTTTCTATTTCATTCTTTTTGAAGATATCATAGGGATATTTTAGATTACACTGTTACCAAAGCAGACAATGAGTATCCATATGTTAAATTTTTTAAGGAATCAGACCCCTAGCACCCCTAGCATCTATATTTATAGAAAAGGGCTAATACCAATAGGTCACGTGTCTGAATATCCATATTCATTCATGCCAAATAGTAGATATTCTATTAAACTTAAAAAATTCTTTTGCTGACTTTCCAGATGATCTAATGCAGGTATAAAAGATGCCAGTGATAAGAAAATATTAGTAGACATGTTACTTTGGGCTGTTGACAACCAACCGCCTGCAAATTATTTGCTTATTTCGGGGGATCGTGACTTCTCCAATGCACTGCATCAGCTTAGTATGAGGAGATACAACATCCTCCTAGCTCAGCCTCGTTATTTCTCTCAAGCACTTACTACTGCGGCCAAGACTGTATGGTCTTGGACTGATCTTCTGGCAGGCGGTCCACCATTGTCATCCTCTTCTCTAACAAATGAAATTGGTTCAACTTCAGAAGCTAACAGAAATAGTTCTGCAGAAGAAAGGAAGCCTAGTGATTTCCTTTCATCCAACTTGAATCTGGCATTTCAGAAAGCTAATGCCAATGGAGAAGCTGACAACCAAGTCAAAGGAAAGCAACAGGCATCAAATATTCAAAGACAGCCAAATGGCAATAATTTCAGAAGGAATGATTGTATCCAGTATCACTCCGGAAGCCAAAGTCTTACTAATTCCACTCCAATTAGCCAGACATCTAACAGTACAATATCAAATACCGAAGCTTTGCCCAAAGCACATACTAATTATTTAGCTATCCCACAACAATCACTTGTAAATTCCCCTCACAAGTGCATTAGCTCAAAAAACCCTGATCTTAAGCAACATAATGCTCATGAATCTGGAGCTGCTAAAGTCAGCACATTGGAGCCTTACCGTAGTAATGATAAGGTGAGTGTCCCATACAATTTTAATAATAGCCAATTTCAATGTGGATCTACTAATCTCAGCGCAATAGAGCCTTACCGTAGTAATGATAAGGTGAGTGTCTCAACCAATTTCAATAATAATCATTTTCGTCCCCACTCCCTTTATCCACCAGATATAAAACCCCCTAGACCCTATCAACAGTTTGGGAACTTTACTCGTTCAAGTTCTCCTATGCTCAACTGTTATCCTCAATCTACGTGGCATAGTGCTCCACCCATCGTACAGGAAACTCCAAGGCCAAATGCCCTAGCAATTTCAACACAGTCAACCAGGACGAGTGCTCCTATATTTCCCTCGACAAAGCCTAATGATCCTTCCTTTTCTTCAGCTTCTCCAATTGTACCTGACATTAGTAAACTTACTATTACTCAATATCCTAATGCTTTTTATTCCTATCCTAGAGAATCTAATATTCCACAATATAAGCTACCTTGTTATCAAGATAATATGCAAGGCAACCATGTCTGGAACCATTCCGATCCTTCTCTTGTCGTCCCGAATTTGATTGATACCATCCTACCAGCCATCCACATATTAAAAAAAGAGAGAATACCTCCCACAGAAGCTAATATAACAGATTGTATTCGCTATGGGGAGTTGAACCTCCAAGATTTTGATGTTAGAAAGGCCCTGGAACTGGCTGTCCAACATCATGCTGTTGTTAAGCACAAAGTAGGAGATAACCTCTTTTATATTTATAAAGGAGAATCGCTTTGGAGCTGTGTAAATATTATGAATAGTCAGGTAAGACTTCCCAAGGCAGTGTGTGATGCAGTTCTCAAGTTCCTATCTTCAACTGAGGGCTATTCTTCCATGATGGCCTCGCGGTGCATGTATGTAAATTCCTGCGCTTCTCAAATTCCTATGGTTCTTTTTTATTATTTTTTTATTTTTATTCTTTCTGAACTCAACAGGTATTTTTCTTGTGTGTGCAGGTATGATGCAGCATCAATACTCAGGCGTTCATGCTTAAATACTCTCACTTTGGGTGAAGTTCTTCAGATACTAAATGTAGCAATTCACCAAAAGAAGTGGATTTTACCTCATTCTTCTGGTTGGCAGCCGTTGTCTCTTCCTTCTCCTATGGTAGCTGCTTCAGATATGAATGCAGAACCTCCATCCGCTTAAAATCTACTACTAGCGAAATTAAATCGAGTTATATAGTTGATTAGGGAGTGGGGATTAAGGATAGTCCCTGTAGTAAAAAAATTTAGTTTGTGGCATATTTTGTTCACCTGTTGTAACGTCTTTGGTTGTCATATCTGAATTTGTTGTATTTTTATGAAGATTCGGCGATACTAAGTATTAATAAAACTATTTTTCGTTTCTCCTAGAATTTTCAAGTCTTAGATGCTATTCAATATGTTTTTGTGGGATGGCTTTTGAATGCTGCATTGGAAGATAGTTCAAGATAGTTCAGCAAGCATCGTTGTAGTGCATTGAACAGTTGGAGAAATATGATAGCTTTTGTTGTGTTTGTTACAAGGAGTAAAATTGCAACTTAATTTGACTATAGGATTTGTCCTATAAACTTGAGCCTATTTAAAATTTAGAAGTGTATATCCATAGACAATTTTTTTAAGAAAATAGTTAGGCTAAGTTTAATGATTCAGATTTCCATTACAACATAAAATTTTTTAGTTTGTTGTGGAAATCAATAATAAGACGCCTTTCCTTACCCAATCTCTTCCTTCATGGAGTGTAAATGTGTTCAATTAAAATGATATAAAAGTTTTTGCTTTTGTTGGGTTTCTATGGAGTAAAATTGAGACTCAATTTCCCAATTAGACTTATTCTAAGAAACTTAAGTCTACTTAAGAATTTAAATGGGTATAACAAGCGGTAATGTGTGGAAGAAGAAAATTATGCCAAGTTTAATGTGACAATTCAACTTAACCTTATAGTTTGGGTACGACTTAAGTAACTGAATGCTAAATTAAGCTAAGTTTGGAGCTAAGGAGCTACTAAATTAGGTAAATACATATGTCAAACTAGACTTAATTGGCTAACTAGGTCTATCGTAATGAATTTTGCAGCTAGGTTGGTTTTAAGCATGTTATCTAACCCCCAAACAACAGTTTCAGTTACTCAATTGAGCTTAGCTAGCCAATTAGAATTCATAAAAAGCTTTATAATCACACTCAAAGGCTATTTGAACTAAGTGTTATGTGAAAAATTGACGTCATTGGTGGGTATTTTTTATCGTTCAACTGTCATAGATTTTGAAAAATTTATGTATAAATGATCAGATATGACATTCAAAGAATAATATACAACCCCGAATAATAAAAATATTGCATTTGAATGGATATAAATACTTGAATGATGAAAAATTTTGTCATTTATGGATCTATGAAACCAGGAATTTTCCTTACCTTACTGTTGTAAGATAAGATTTATTTAATTTTGTTGTCTAATATCCATATGAGGGGGCTCCCTCAAAATTAATTATATCTCAAGCTTAACTCACGAGAATACTCTCAATTAATGTTTTATACATTTCTTAATCATCAATAATTATTTGGGATATGATAGATTTTGAAAACTCAAATATGTGGATTTGAAGATTTGATTGTAACTAAATGATTAGATTGGATAAATATCAGTTTTACTTAAGCTGAGCAACTTGTATTTGTTGAGCAAATTTTATTTTAAAAGTTTATTTTGAGTTACTTAAGTTCAGTTTTTGTCTAAATTGGTTGGCAAATTTTGAAAATAGTGTTTAAATTCTTAAAATTGATTTGTTGAGAATTATAAATCTTTTGAAAATTAATTTGTTAAAGAGAAATTGATTTTTTTTTTAATTTTATTTTAAATTTTGTTTAAAATTCTTATAAAGTTCATTTTAAAGTTTAAAGATTTTTATTACTTTTTGAAATTAATTAAGATTCATAATAATTCAATTTTAGGATTGGTTGAAACCTTTTAAAGGTATATGCCGGTCGCCAAATTGAGAGTTTTGGTCGGTTGCTTTAAGAATATAATTTAATTTAATATAAATTTATAAAATTTTGAAAAGTTGCATTTTATTTTTGAAAAATGAGACCAAATGAATCTCATATATTTAATAGTTTAATTGATTGAGCACAACACCACGAGTGATACACCTATCCCGATGAATAGACACATTACTCAATAGCAATGCTCGATTAAATAAACTAAAGAATTTATGACATTTGTTTCTATCTGTGAACATTTATGTTGATCGACAAGTTCTCCTATCTAATATAAAAGATTAGATAAAGTTTATATTACCTTGGTTCTAAAGTTTCCTATAAGAGCAAACCCCTATAGTTAATTACATCACAGACAACCAAAGTTACCTAAGAAAACTCTCGATTTAGATCAGAGGTATTTGTCTTCACAAATTTAACGTTTAGAGCTTTCAAGGTCGGACATGAAAAATTGAAATGGGAAGGGATCAAATAGAAACAGTTATTGTAGAATCCGAAGGAAAAAAAGGTAGGGGATGCCATAGATCCTGAGAAGAATCTTGGTGACTTCTCAAACTATCTTATGGTTTGGCTTCAGTTTCAAAGAGATATTATTATTTATTATGGTTTGGCTTCAGTTTCAAAGAGATATTATTATTTATTTCATCTAGTCAATTTTATTATTTAGGGCTTACATTTGCATGATATCGATCATGCAAATATCCTAGGAAGATAGGTGGACTTATGTCTTACCGAATGACAACCTTAGAGCCTAAAGAGAGTTAAAATTTATACTACTCAGCATGACTGTGCAAGAGCATAAATATAGGCTGAGGATTTACACTGTGTTATACGTATTACCTCAAAGTCTCAAGGCTTTTTGTTTGATTCTAAAGAAAGATTTGTTGATGTAGACTCATTTGCTCTCTCGAAGATGTTCTTTTGGAAACCCTCAACGTACTCTCCACGTTGTTTGCTCTGAGCTCCTTGTTCAAGTAGCAGTTCCAAGGTTTAAGGTTTCACGGTTTTGCAGTGTATGTGCAATGTTTTGATTTTGTTGCTGTTGTTGTTTAAATGTCTTATTTAGGTGCATTTTAATTTAATTAGAGCAACACCAGTTAGGATCCCACAGTTCCCTTATTTTGCCATCACTATTTTCTTCTGAATTTAATTAGCTTGACTGAGTTGTTAGGCTCACTTAGACTGGAGAATTCTGATCCCGATATGTTTTTATATATAAGGATTTATGAAGTTGACACCACTACTTGAAAATTTTAATCCTCGGCAATGAAGCCAAAAACTTGATCCCAAACTTGATCCCAAACAAAGTAAGATTTCAATTATATTTGTAGGAATTCTATGCAAGTATACGTATTGTTATCAAGTAATATAGGGATTTCTGATTAAGCCCCGAATATCGATCCCACGGAGATTGAGGTTAATTAAGGCGGCTTTCAATAGAAGTTCTAGTCTAGAATAACACGCCCTAGCTTAGAAGGTCGATAAAGAATAGATTTTGATTATATCCTACAATTATCACTATAATAATACTTCTACTCCTAATCTAAAATACTTAGTGAAAATCAAAAAGTGGGGTTTAATATATTAAAAGTACTCTTTCTCATGCAATGAAAATAATGACGTGTAAAAGTAAAACAAGTAGTGAGAGAGATTATGACAAAGAAGAGCAATTATATTATTTACCCTTACTAGAGATGTTATAAAAAATATTGGTTAATCTAAAGTTTGAATAGTTCTGAAGACGGGCTAGGCAGGGACGATACTAGCTCACTGTAGAGTTCTCTCTTATCCCTCCACCTAGAGGCTAACATCTCGCATCAAAACCTAAAATAATAGATCAAATTAGGGGGCTTTAGTCTATCACTCTAAAGTCCTCTAATTCTACACCTATTAAAGATTATTTCCCAATTTATTTGCACTCAACCATATAGACTACATTATCATCCATACAATCTCCTATCATTCTACCACAGTTGATTAAGACAATACCATCTCGGATCTTACATATTCTCACAACAGATTTTAACATGCAAGTTGATCAAGTTTACATGTAAATGAAGAACAAAGTAAAATCATCACAAGATATTCTCACTCTACTCAATTCTATATCCTACACATGCATACTAATTTATTATGAGAGGGAAGAGTAAAGAAAATCACCGTAAGGAAAATCACCCACTACACATGGAGAAACAACAAGAACTTTTTATTGAGCAAGACTTTGAAAACCCTCTCTCCCTCTCCCACTATCTCACCCTATCTCTCGCATGCCTTTTGTCTCTCTCTTTCTCACTCACTAGTTCTCTCTTCTTTCATTCTCTCTTTATCACTCTGAAGAAATTCTCACTCTCTCTTTCTCTCTCACCTTTTTGCCTCACTTGGGGCTCACGCCCAAGCCTTCTTCTCTTCTTCTAATTGATCTTCTTCTAATTGATTCGAGAGTCCAAGAGTTCTTTTAAAAGCATTTCCAAGCCTTATTTCTAATTTCCCAAAAGCTTCTTAAGTGTCTCTTCAAAATTGTCCATATTCATTGAATCTTCCAAATAGTGTCTAAAGTGACTCTTCATAACTCCATATAACTGCCCCAAATTATTCTAGAAAGTCCTTTTTTCTCATTTGCAATGAATTTCCTAAGAGAAGCATGAAGCAACGCTTCAAAAATTGTCCGATTAAGAGAAGCATGAAGCAACGCTTCAAAAATTGTCCAATTCCGATGTATATTCTAACCGATTCCGATGTATATTCTAGAAGATATGTTGAAAACCGTATTTGGCGCCTAAGCGCCCCCCTCCCTGTCTGATGGCACCTAAGTGCCATATTTGGGCGCTTAAGCGCCAAGCACAGGCACTTAAGTGCCAAGTTTTGGTCCCCATGGACCCAGTGTGCCTCGATTCGACCCAATTTGCTCCGATTTGCTCCATTTTGGTTCATTTTTGTTTCTTTTGCTCCAATTACTCCAAATTCTTCAATTTGATGTACCTACAACCAAAAACACAAGAAAAGATGCCTTTAAAGTGCAATATCATTATAAAATGAAGCATGAAAAATAGTACATTTTTAGGTGTATCAAAATCCCCTAAACTTAAACATTACTTGTCCTTAAGTAATACTACATTTTTAAAATAATTTATGTAAATTAGAGTTAATGGGTCATCCTTTAGAATTGCTAAAATTTTGTTCCAAAAATGTTGATAGTTCAAATTAGAAGAACTTCTAGTGAATCCGACTAGCCCAGGGTCTAAAATATTTATCGTCAAACTAGGAAATTTGTTTTCCCATCTAATTAAAAAATATATGCAGATTTTTCAAACTTCGGATCTTATGAACTTTACTTTCAAGACTTAAGAACTCTCATAAAAATAATTTTTATTAATATAAGTATAAAAAGGAAGCTTAGGATTGTTCTAAGTTCCTTACTCTAGAAAAACTCAAGTGAAACTAATTTTTGATTAGGACCTCTCCTCAAGCTTCTCCTCACTTTTTGTTCTTTTGCATCTTCTTTTCACTATCCTCCTTTATAGTTAAATGTTTTTACTTTCCTTGAAAAGATATTTTTTTAAAATACTTTCTAAAAGAGCCTTAAATGTTTGAAAATAAAAATTTTAAGAATCCTTAATTTTTTAAAAATAAAATTCTTTGTACTAATGATACTTATTAATTTTCCTAAGTTCTCCACTAAATATCCTTAACTCTAGGTTCACGCATCAACTAAGTTTTCCTACTCAATTTTTAAACTTAAAATTCTAACTTCCTTAAGGTGACTCCACATAAAAATAATCATTAGAAATAAATTACAAATTTATTTGCAGTAATTTTAAAAACAAGTAAGGTTTAAATTTGAAACATTTTTCTTTGCCCCCCAAACTTAAGCTCAAACATGTGTAACAATGAAGTATAAAAATAAGCGGCAGGGAAATATCACTTTTACAATTTACTTACAATTTACTACACATCCTACAAAAATATCAACAAGTAACACATGGTAGAACATTGTAGTAGAAAGTCAATCTAGCCTAAACATGCTTGACAAAGAATTTTAAATAGTAGAGCAATAGTAGAGCAAGTACAATCTGAAGATTAAATAGGAACACATTTTCAACTTTATAAAGGAATTGCTGGATGCTAACAAGTTTTAAATATGAAGATAAGTTTTGTTATCTCCAATGACCCATTCAACTTGACTCACAAACAAAGACACACAAACTCCAATACATAGACACAGATTCATGAACAAACAATGATTGAGGTTAATTTGATCTCCCTTCTACTCACATTTTCCCTCCTTACTTTCACTTTTTAACAGAAGAAACTACACTAATAACGTGACTGTATTATAAAACTTTATATGGCTATCACACATGGACTAGAATTCCCTCATGTGTTTCCAATTTTAAGATTACTCTAAGTCTAAGGCATACACAATCTGGTAAATATAGTGCAGTTCATCCAGATGTTGTTCACTAAATAAGTTTATGACCTTACTCAATGAAGACAAAGTCAGATAAAGGAAGTAATAGAGTTGGCATGGAGTGGTCCAAGTACAAACTCTACATACTTCAAGGTAATGCTCAGCTCCGGTTGAGAATTAAGTCGTAACAGACTAGTCAACCTGCAACTACCAGAAATCATATACAAATCTAATCATGACGAAGGAATTACCTCACAACATTAATCTAATCTACTCTTACACATCAAACACGAATCAAATTCCAACATCTCACTGTTATCCAATCCAACATAATAATAATCACACTAAACAGATAACAAAGATAACCATGGGTTAACTTCCACGAAGCACTTGGTCCAACATCGATGAACCGATGTATCCAATGTTTACACTAGTTTCCCTAGCATCAGAATCTCATTCATTTTATTTGTATACCATGGAATATGTCATTCAGTGATTTCGAATAACTCTTTCTTAGGAGATCTTTTACTGATTTTATTATTCAATTCAGATTCTTCTTGTGAATGAGTCGAATCTGAAGATATAAAGACTAGTGGTGTAGTTGAATTTCCTAAATAGGTAGGCTTTAAAATTGTATGGGGTACATTCATCTTAAGTTCATGAAATTTTTCAATAGATGAAATTAAAAGTTTACTATTTTTGGTAACATCCATCATTTCACACTTCTCCTAAACATACATACAGTCTTCTTTAAACAACGTTTTCAACTCAGCATGAAAGTTCATTTCGATCTCATCTGTTGACTTACTCTCAAAACTTTCTTGGAAATAGTCTTTACTTAGATAATCAATTTCATCGATCAAAAAACAATCATTATCTTTTCTCTCAGTTGGATACTTCATAGCCTTTAAAACATTAAAAGTAGCTTCATGGTCATTAATATTCATAGTCAACTCTCCTTTTTGTACATCTATCATAGCTTGTCCAGTAATAAGAAAAGGAATCCCAATTGGATTTTCTTTATCTTCCTCTATATCTAATAAAAAAAAGTCCATAGGAAATATAAATTTATTCACTTCAACAAGTACATCTTCTATAACCCCTTTGGATGATAGATACATGATTTGAGATAAAGTGCTCTTTCATCTAAACTATGAAAATTATGGGGTCAGTTTGACTTCATCTTTTCCAAAATTAAATTTTTTTTATGTCCTGCCGACAGCGGGCAACGGGATTTCAATTCCGATGACCGACAGCTTCTTACGGGCAAACCCCACACCAAAAATAGTGCCGACAGCTTTTTCTGAAATATAGTGTTGCACTCCTCACTTAGCGCAACTGTCTCGTAATCCCCAAATTTCCTTTTCTAGTTTAATATCTCCTTCATAAACTTTGCATAACTTGGCATATATTCCAATGCTCCAACAAAAGGAATATTTATCGTTAACTTCTTAAGTACTTCCATGAACTTTGAAAATTATTTATCCAACTCATACTGTCTAAGTCTTTGAGGAAATGGAGGTGGTGGTCTTTCTAAATTGATTTTAGTTGGAGATATTAAATTTTCCAGATCCTTAGAAACATGTTCTTTGGGTCTTTTATTTTTTATTATTTCTCTCACAACTTCTTTCTATTTTCTAACCACACCCTCTATCTCTCTTTCACTACTTAATCGGACAGCTTCTACATTTTCATTATTGTTCTCTTTAGAGTTGATCTCAGTATTGCTATGAAGTGTTCCTTGGGGTATATTGGTTCCTTGGGGTACCTTGGGGTATATTGCTAAGTGAATTAACAATTTGTCCCAGTTGATTCTCTATGTTTCTAATCGCATCATTTTGACATTGCAACTGGTTTCTCATTTGCAGTGCCACTTCTTCTATTGACATCTTCTTATCCTCAAATTGTTGATCATTTTTAGAGTCCGGTGGATATGAAGGCCTATAGTTTGTGTTCCCTTGATTATTCAAACTTCCTTTAGGATTTGCATGATTATTTTTTCATTGTTGGTTTCTACCACCAATAGTATGATACCGGCTAAAATTAGGATGGTTCTTCCAACCTGGGTTGTAAAAGTTAGATGTTTATGGTATTTAAAGTCTCATATGATAAGTTAGAATCAATCATATGCCCTAATGAATTTTCCTCACTTACTGGAGTAAATTGAGGGTGGTACATTCCAAATTGGTCCAACTTCCTTGATATTGCAATAAATTGAGATGCAAGAATTGCAATCGCATCTGTATCATGAACACTGGCTAGCTTCTTAAGATTTATCCTTATAGAGGGCCATTGAAATTCATTTGTACTCATTTCTTCAATTAACGCATATGCTTCATTAAATGATTTTGACATTAATGATCCACCAGCGACAGCATCAATTATAGACCTAAGGGATTCTACTAACCCATTGTAAAAGTTTGAATGATTAACCAATCAGACAGAGCATGGTGTAGACACTTTCTTAGGAGTTCCATAAATCTTTCTCAGGCTTCGTATATTGATTTTCCTTTATATTGAAAAAATGAGATAATATTGTTTCTAAGTTTAGTTGTCCTTGAATGTGGAAAATACTTAGCTAGGAATTTCTGAGTTAACTCCTCTCAATTTTTAATAGAGTCAGGTGCTAATGAGTATAACCACGTTTTAGCCTTATCCCTCAGTGAGAAAGGAAAAAGCCTTAGTTTAACAGTATCATCTGACATGCCATTATAATGAAATGTAGCACAAAGTTCTAAAAAATTTGATCTAAAAAATTTAAGTTCTAAAAAATTTGATAAGTGTAAATAGAGATCCTCTGAAGGAGTTCCCCCAAACTAGTGGTTCTGTACCAGCTGGATAATTGTTGGATTAATTTCAAACGAGTCAGCTTCTACGATAGGGGTTTGTATACTTGAGTGAATAGCATTTGTTGTAAGATTTACGTATTCGCTTAATAATTTATGAAGATTTTCCAAGTTACTATTTTGAATGTTTTCCGTTTCCATTTCTAGTTTTTCAAGTCCTTTCTGTTTTTTGATTTTTTGATTTTTTTTCTAACTCGAGATCATAAAGCACAAGTCCTACAGATTCTTTATTTTACATACACAATGCAACAAAAAATACATTAACAATTAAACAAAATAAAACAAAAAAATATATTCAGCACAATAAAACATTTTCACAAACACCTTTTTTTTTCACACAAAAAGTTTTTTTTTCACAACACTTTTTCAAACAAAAAACAAACTTTCAAACAAAAAAC
>NW_018165478.1:145186-145837 GCF_001263595.1 Phalaenopsis equestris | reverse complement strand
AGTTTTTCAAGTCTAAGTCTAATTACTTCAACTAAAATTTTCCTAAAATTCAAGATCAACCGTTGTGATCCCCAGCAACGGCGCCGAAAACTTGATCCCGATATTTTTTTTATGTAAGGATTTATGAAGTTGACACCACTATTTAAATATTTTAATCCCCGGCAATGGTGCCAAAAACTTGATCCCAAGAAAAGTAAGATATCAATTATATTTGTAAGGATTCTACGCAAGTATACGTATCGTTATCAAGTAATATAGGGCTTTCTGATTAAGCCCCAAATATCAATCCCATGGAGATCGAGGTTAATCACGACGGCTTTCAAGAGAAGTTATAGTTTATAATAAAACACCCTAGCTTGGAAGGTCGATAAGGGTTTGATTTTGATTATATCTTATAATTATCACTATAATAATACTTCTACTCGTAAACTAAAATACTTAGTGAAAATCAGAAAGTGGGGTTTAATATATTAAAATTGCTCTTCCTCGCTCCTTATCATGAATCAGTAATAAGTCTAGGAATTATGTTGTGAAAGTATGCAAATTGTATTGTGACAAATAGGAGAAATTATATTATTTACCCTGACTAGAGATGCTATAAAGAATATTGGTTAATTTAAAGTTTGAATATCTAAAGTTTGAATAGTTTCA
>NW_018165478.1:109626-145148 GCF_001263595.1 Phalaenopsis equestris | reverse complement strand
TCTCACTCTAGAGTTCACTCTAGAGTTCACTCTTATCCCTCCACCTGGAGGCTAACATCTCGCATCAAAACCTAAAACAATAGACCAAATTAGGGGGCTTTAGCCTGTCACTCATAAGTCCTCTAATTCTACACCGATTAAAGATTATTTCCCTATTTATTTACACTCAACCATATAAACTACAATTCTCATTCGTGCAATCTCATGTGATTCTACCACACTTGATTAAGATAATACCATCCCAGATCTTACATGTTCTCACAACAGATTTTAACATACAAGTTGATCAAGTTTACATGTACATGAAGAAAAAAGTAAAATCATCACAATATATTGTCACTCAACTCAATTCTATATCCTACACATGCATACTAATTCATTACAAGAGGGACAAGTAAAGAAAACTACTCATTACACATGGAAAAACTACAAGAACTTTTGATTAAACAAGACTTTAAAAATATACAAACAAAGTACTAGATTAAAATAAAAATACAATGAAAATACTTATCTCTGATGGAAATCAAACTCTCCTTATATAGCAGAAGCAATCTCCTTACAATCCTCTACAAGAACAAAGTGAAAAGAAAAGAAGAAATTCTCACATTCTCTCTTTCCTCTCACCTTGCCGCCCCACTTGGGGTTCACGCACAAACCTTCTTCCTCTTCTCCAAGCCTTCTTCTCCTCTTCTAATTGATTCAAGAGTATGAGAGTGCTTTTAAAAGCATTTCCAAGCCTTATTTATAATTTCCCAAAGTATTCTTAAGTGTCTCTTCAAAACTGTCCATATTCATTGAATCTTCCAAATGGTGCCTAAAGTGGCTCTTCATAACTCTAGATAAACACCCCAAATTCTCCTATAAAGTCCCTTTTCTTATTTTTAATTAATTTCCCAAGATATTCACAAAGAAACACTTAAAAAATTGTCCAAATTCGATGTATATTATAGAAGATATGTTGAAAATTTGTATTTGGCACCTAAGCGTCGTTTTTAGGTGCTTAAGTGCCTGCCTCTCTATATGGTAGCACCTAAGCACCATATTTGGGCACTTAAGAGCTGGGCACAGGCACTTAAGTGCCTGGTTTTGGTCCTCATGGCCCTTGTGTGTCCCGATTCGACCCGATTTGCTCCGGTTTACTCTGTTTCGGTCCATTTTTGTTTCTTTTGCTCCAATCACTCCAAACTATTTAATTTGATGTACCTACAACCAAAATACAAGAAAAAATACCTTTAAAGTGTAATATCATTATAAAATGAAACATGAAAAGTAGTACATTTTTAGGCATGTCAAATTCTCGTTAGCAACCGTGGGTTATCACATCGAAGAAATCCTCGTAAACCAAAAAAAGTGATTTAAGGATGTTCACTTATCACATCGAAGAAATCCTCGTAAACCAAAAAAAAGTGATTTAAGGATGTTCACTAAGTTTAAAAGTGTATTTATATTTTGAAATTTCTTTTTTCATTTTCAATTTTGGTTTAGTTTTACATGTAAGGTAAATAAATGCAATTAGAAAGTGTTGTAAGGTAAATAGAAAAATTGCAGTTCATAAAATGTAAATGTGTACATGGGTCTTCGCTACTGCTACATGGTTAGTATCATAAATCATAATATATTAGCAGTAAATTTAAATAAATTATGAAAAAGAAAACAGGAAAATCTAGTACACAAAAGTAGCAAAGCAAGTCGTAGCAAAAATATAAACCGACAAAGCAAAACCCATAGTCACATATGAAAGATCAGGACTACGTGTAAGTCATTGGTAAAAGTAGGGACTCAGAGCTGGACTGTGTGCTTCCTAACCTTGAACAAGAGTTACCAACCCAACAACTTACGTAGGACAGTCCTTAACTTCGATTAAAGTGACTAACCATGGACCTTTATAAGTTTTCATAAAAAAAATTATTTAAATCTTCATGCAAAAGTTGTTTTTTAAGTTTTCATGTAGAGTTCACTTTAACAAGCAAAAGAAATTTTGTTTTATTTTTGTGAATATTTTGTAAATTAGTATAGTTCATAGGCTAATTACTCTAATTAAGCGAGGACTACTGATAATCTAAGAGTGATGGGGGCAACAATCCCACCAAGAGTCGGTGAATAGTATCATCGGTTCTTATTCTCTTCCCTCATTGAATATCCTTGAGGTAGGAGATACTATTCTAAAAATCCCACTACGTATCCCTCATTTAGCACACGCCGCCATAGCTACCTAGACCTCAGACTTACACTAGTTTGATAATCCATATGTGGCAAAAAACAAATATTTTTAGTCGCTCACAAGGACTTGAATATCGTAGAAAAGACTTATGTCCATAATATATGATAAGTAGTGTAGGGTATTTATATTGATTTGGTGAATTGATGGGTCTTGGGGCATAACTTGGTGGATTCTAAATACTTTGAGGATGATTTTTTTCATCAAAGCATAATAAGTTCAATTGTCCTTCAAACTATCCAAAAGATTGTAAAAGTGTTCGATGCATAACCTAAACAACTTTTAAAACTTTCTGAATCATTTCGAGTTCACATGAACTTATTGTGTTGCTGAATCATTCATCCTAGATTATGTTAGGATTTAGTGATAATATTTTAACCTATGTTCAATGAAACTCTCAATGTTTTAATCATCCCATGAGTAGGACAATTAAACATTCACTTGATGTTTACTTTATGAATTATGTGAGTAGACACCTTTAAGGGTATATATGATCATTAAGGGATACCTACTCCTCCTTATCAAAGTTGAGCTTGTAGTGTTTTAGAAATGTTATGATTAATTATATTCCTTTTATCTAAACATTATTACATGATAGAGGATCGAGCCTAGTTCACTACTAAGCTCTTAAACATTCATGGGTAGATTTACAAACTTTAAAATATATTAAGTGAAGTGCACTTGATCCTTATTGAAAGATCAATTCATCATTTAACTAGGGAAGTAGGGCTTCTAATCAATGTATTAACATTTTCCTAACAAAATACCTTCACCATAGGATCTCCCAATCAGATTGACTTTCAAATCATAATAATTCAAGAAATTACAATTTAACCTTTTTTTTAAAGAAGTGATGAGTTGGTTTCTACCTTTTATCCCCTTATGTTAAAATCATTTAAGAAGATTCATTATGATTAACATTGCTCATTTACCCTTTAGTTTCTACAAAATTTTATTTAGGGTAGGGAAACCCATAATTACTATTTTGCCCTGAAGGCTTTCTACTTCATAATTACTTAAGTTGAACTCAAATGAGTTTAAAATTGTATTGTCATCTCATTCATGGGTCAATTCAGACATTAAAGGAGAATTTGTGATTTTTCTGATTTTTATTTAATTTTCATAATTATTTTAACTTGAAAATAAGATTTTTTTTAAGATAATTAAAATACCTTGTCAGAACTATTTTTTGTTAAGGAGTTGCCTGTAAGAAGCTTTCAGTAACCAGAATCGAAATCACATCGTCCGCTTCGGAAGGATGTTTAATTTACATATGTATATATAGTTTAGAAAAATATGAAATCAAGAAATCAAACTGACCCCATTGACCCCATTTTTTTCATAGTTTAAGTGAAAGAGCGTTGTACCTCAAACCATGTATATATCCCAAAGGGTAAACACAAGACTTGAGGGTGAGGCTCGATAAAATAAACTAAGAAATGTGTGATGTTTGTTTGGTCTACGAAATCATTTTATTTGCCGATAATTTTTCCTATTTAATATGAAGAATGAAATAGGGTTTATCTTAAGCTGGGTTCAGACAAGCTTCCTATAAGGGCAATCCCCTATAGTTAATTACATCTTAAATGACTAAAGTCACCTAAGAAAACTCTCGATAAAAATCAGGAAATATTATCTTCAAAGAGGTCAAAGGATAGGAATTTTCAACGAGATCGGACCTAGAGACGTGAAAAGGGATTGGTTCAAATAAGGAACATTTGTTGTAGAATCGAATTCAAAGGAGGAAGAACTAGGGGATGTCATGGATCCGGAGGAGAACCTCGATGACTTCCCAATCTATCCTATTGTTTGGCTTCAATTTTGAGGAGAAATTTATTTGAGTGTTACATCCTGCCAATTTTATTTATTAGGGCTTACATTCGTGTAAAACGATCACACAAATAACCTGGAAGATGTGAATATTTAGGTCATGACGAACGATAACCTCGGAATCCTAAAACGAGTTAGGGCTTATATTGTACAGCATAGTTTTACAAAGATCTAAAGATAAGGTGTGGATTTATGTTGCATAAGCAGACAACCTCAAAATCCTATGGCTTGGTTGTTTAATTCTAAGGAAAGAAATATGCTTAGCTGGGGAAGACATGTTTTGCTGTTGAAGATGGACGTGTTGCCCAGCATGCTAGATCCAAGCTCCTTGTCATGATGAGTTTAAGTTTTCTAGAGTGTAAAGCTATGACGTTAAATCAGGTGGCCCTATGGTTGTAGTTCTTTAAATATTATGGGGCATGTTAAAGTTGATCAGAGCGACACCGGTTAGGATCTTACTATTCCCTCATTCTGGTACCACTATTTTTTATTGGATTTACTTAGTCCAAATGAATTTAATAAACTCCACTTAATGAGTTTCATACTTTCATTGAGACCGTAGGAAGCCTCGTTAGTAACCGTAGGTTACCTCCTCCAAGGGATTCCTGATCATCCGATAGAGACGTCTTAATTTAGTTGTTGTGGTTTTTTGTGATGTTTGTGATTAAATTTTAAGTTGTTTTATATTTTAAATATTGTGGAAGTGATTTTATCTTAGTTGATTTTAATTTTGGCTTGGGTTTTGGTTTTGGTTTTGTGGCTATCCTAACAATTTTAGTTTTCATGCAAGGTGACATTGTTGTTTAGTATACAAGTTTTATAAGCATAAAAAGTACAGTATGAAAGTACAAGAAAGATATCACTATTAACTATAAAAACCGTACCTAACAAGTCTTCTCATTCCACCACCTGAAACTCAAAATACATGTGAGAGCATTTTATATAAAGCGGAAAAGTAAGGTTTTAGTGATCTACCCAACCCTAGGTCATATCTTGGTGGGTCCCTATTAATTTGATTAAGGATGATTTTTGTTAAGAAAATCATATTAAGTTTAGTAGACCTCCGAGGTATCCAACAGATCTGGAGAAAGAAGCAGATCCATGCTTCCCTCTCACTGCCTGGTGAAAAGTCTCAAGCTCTTTTAAACTTATTATGTTGCTTAATAACCCATCATGTAAATACCTTTAATGCTCAATGAACATTGATGTTTCAATTATCCCTAAGAGTAGGGTAATTATCATGTATAATTTAATTTGAGAATTATGTAGGTGAAGACCCTTAAAGGGAAGTAAGTGTTACTCAGACACTTAGTCAATTTTTTAATTTAGGCTTTTAGTGTTTCAATGGTGTTCAGTTTTTAATTATGTTCACTTTTCTAGTCCTCATTTAACCAAATTTTATTTAGGCTTGGTCACTACTAAGCCATTTAGACTTTTGATAGATGTCTTAGTTATATTTTGAAAGAGATTGAATTTTAAGTGATGATGATTCATTTTTTAATGTCATTTGAACATCAAATAGGGGTGTTAAATTAGTGAGTTATCAACACCCAAAATCATACCCCTAAGTATAGGATCATTTAATTGACTAGACTTCCAAATTTTAATAATTTAAGGAAATTACAAATTTATCCTTTAATTAATAAAATTGAGAATGGTTTCCACCAATTAATACCCTT
This sequence comes from Phalaenopsis equestris, assembly GCF_001263595.1. NCBI lineage: Eukaryota > Viridiplantae > Streptophyta > Magnoliopsida > Asparagales > Orchidaceae > Phalaenopsis > Phalaenopsis equestris. Next base: position 139,421 of record NW_018165478.1, on the reverse strand, counting down.
GTGTTTCAATCATCCAAATATGTTAATTGGGATCAAAGGTTACTCATTTTCATTTCTTGAATTAAGCCTAAATGTTAATTAAGGCTAAATTTCTAAAATTATACTTTTGCCCTTAAGGCTCTAATACATCAAAATTCATCAAATTTAATTCAAATGACTTTGGAATTTTTATTCCACCTCACTCTTGGGTCAATTAAGATATCAAAGGAGAAAATATGATTTTTCAAATTTTACTTTAATTTATATATTTATTTAAATAGAAGAAATAATATTTTTTAAAGAGAAATCCCTAACTTGACCAAGGTAAAGCCTAATCCCTAGAAATTATTGCTATTTCTAAAATTATACTTTTGCCCTTAAGGCTCTAATACATCAAAATTCATCAAATTTAATTCAAATGACTTTGGAATTTTTATTCCACCTCACTCTTGGGTCAATTAAGATATCAAAGGAGAAAATATGATTTTTCAAATTTTACTTTAATTTATATATTTATTTAAATAGAAGAAATAATATTTTTTAAAGAGAATTCCCTAACTTGACCAAGGTAAAGCCTAATCCCTAGAAATTATTGCTAGAGGTAGACTTAGACCAGAGAATCATTGGGACCAAATTTCATGATTTTTTTGAGTTTTATTTTAATTATTAGAATTATTTCAAGTTCTGGAGTATTTATTATTTACAAATGATTTTAAATATGTAAAATTAAGTTTCACATTTTTATTAAATCTCTCTAAGCTCAAGGAACCCAGAGAAAGGTTTTTTTTTTATTTTTATGATTTTTAATTTACGTATTATAATTATTCTTAATGAGAAAATAAGGAAAATACATTTCAAGCCTTTAAATTTTGTATTTTTAACTTAGAAAAATTAGTAAAAATATTTTATTGATTCATAAGTGATCAGGAAACAATTTGCTTAGGAAACAATTTAGAACATTTCCATAAATTTTATTATTTTTGTGATTTTTATAATTTTTTAATTATTTAAATATTAAGGAAATGCTTCAAAATGAAATTTTTATTTTAATTACAAATTTATTTTTAAAAAATTTCTCTGATCACAGAGAACTCTTAAAACTAATTTTTATAAGTTTTTGAGTTATATTTTAATTGTTAAAAATCATTTTACTGTTAAAAATGACATTTAACTTAGAAAATCATTTTGAGTTATCAAATGAGCTCCAAATATTTTTTAAATTTTTATGGGGATTTCTCTGAACTTCAAATTATAGTGGAGATTAAAAACCAAGTCATTTAGATGTTTATATTTCCCAAATTAATTTTATTTGTGTTTTAAGTATTTGTGAGAGTTAAGTGTGTTCTTAATGACTTGACCCATGAAAAATTTTTCAAAAGGTTCTCTAGTCACAATAAACGTTCCAAAATTTTCTTGGAGTTTTCTAAGTAACATGCTAATTATTATGATTAATTTATGTAAATAATAGATATAAACTTGAAAAATATGGATCTCTGTCTAAGGGTCTTCTCTGACTTTGGAAAAATCAGAGAATGTTCCCCAAGCTAGAGACAACAACATGCCAAAATTTCAAGCCATGGTGAAATGTCTACATGCATGGAGAATCAAATGACTAAAGATAGTGTTTAATTAATTAAAAATAAAATATGCATCAAATAAATTTCAAACTATTTCTACATTATTTTCCTCTATTCACTGAGCAAGAGGGTATTTTTATTTTATTTTTGTGATTTTTCTACACCAATATATGGAATTTTGAAGTTTAGGATCATTTTCTGATTAATTTTCTTCTTTATTTATCTATTTAAACGTGTGGCGCTGACAAGATCCTACGCAGCTCCAAACGGCGATGCGACGCACTCCCATTCTCTGTGCTTTCCACCTTGGCATGCCACGCGACCCGCGTTTCATGCACCGAGAGTTCATCTGGCTAGATCTTGTCCGTTGATGAGATAAACATGCGATCGGATGGCTCCCCGTCATTGTCCCCAAATAGGCTAACCCGTGATCGTTAACATTAAAACCCTAAGATCTCACTCATTTCTCAAGCAAATGACTTCGGGTTTGATTCTATGGACCGTCTAAGTGTGACGAGCATATCTATACGGTAAACATGCCATTAAACTAACCCTAATCAAATGGAGAATCAAAATAGGCTCAGGAAGAGGGGAAGTTCAATACCTTTGCTCTGAGAAAGGAAGCTTCAATCAGAGGTGCTCTGCAAGTTCGTGGAGGTCCAAGGAGGCTAAGGATTGAGCCTCTGGTCGTGGTGAAAGGTCTAAACCCGAATTCAATCAAGGCCGGAATTGGGTGTTTGTCTTGAGCTATCCTAGAGGCTCTATATGAGAGGGATTTGAGTTTTTCTTAGTTCAATGTAGTGATGGTGTGGGTGAGTTTAATTTGGATTTGGTGCACTGTGGAGGTGTGGTAAAGAATGTCCTATCTCAGACAAGAATTTGAGCTCCAAAATTGATCTCAGACAAGGCGAATTAGGGCAACGGAGTTGTTGGATTGCACTGTGGAGGTCTCAAGGAAGCTTAGGGAGTAATTTTAGAGGCTATCCTTAAGAAATTTTTCGGCACACCTTCATGGCCATGGAGGTGGAGCTTTTATAAAAATGGCTTAAGGTGGCTCTGTGGAACAATGTATGGGTGGAAAGTGTTGCCTATGTGGAGGGTAGAGAGGCTCTAAACTTCAAATGAGATGAGGTGGCCTCTAGGTTTGAATTGGGTTTGGATTTCTTGAGGGTGGCTCACAGTTTTGGTTCCTCCAGTGACTAGGTCGGACGGCAAGGCTACGGGAGGTGGCCAGAAGGTCAGGTGAGCCAAGGAAAAATCTGTCACAATAATTTATTTGGGCTAATTTATTTGGGCAATTTATTTGGGCAGGTGTTTAGTTTTGGCAAAAGTCCCTTAAGCTTAAGTAATTTTGGAAATAAATCCCTTTATTTGGGTATCCTTTAGTCCATGGCTCATTTGGGTGGTTCCATTGGGTTTAGCCTAGTCAATAAGGCCCAAAATTTGGTTGTGGTGGCTTTGCCTTGACCAAATTGGCTAGATTGGGTCAACTTTTAGTGAAGGGGTCCATGTAGGTCAATCTGGCTTAAAGTGGGTTTGGGTTAGGCTATCCATGACTTTGAGCTCAATTGATTGATCAAAACTGTTTAGATGATTGTAATGAACATTTTTGGTGAAGGATTGAAGTAATTTTGAGTTCAATTAGAAGCTCAATTTGAAGGATTTTGAGATTTTGGTCAATTTGGGCACGTTGGACTAGACTTGGGTCTAAGTTGGGCTAGGGCTAGGGTAAGTCCAAATTGATGGGTGTTGTCTTTAAACTTTTATAATAGTACATTCTAATTTTGAATCGTAAGGTATTAAACCTTGAGATCCAATACTACGCATAAATTGATATAATAAGCAAAGAAAAAATTCTTAAAAATACTCTTAAAGGATATTCTTAATGATTTTTTTTTATTTTTAGTTTTTTATATATGTATTTATTGCTAAATTTCCTGATTTACCAAATCTAATTATTTATCGCCAAAAACCTGATCCCCGATAATTATAGCTGTGTTAAATTAATGAAGATGACTACACTTTGTAGCGATGCCAAAAACATGGTTCTTTATTTACTAATAAGAAATTTAACCAATTTATGTTGAGATTCTACGCAAGTATATGAATCGTTATCGAGTAATACAAGACTTTCTATTTAAGCCCCCCAAATATCGATCCCACGGGGAAGGTTTAATGTCAAGATGGTAGATTGAATTAGGAATTTCACAATAATAAAGAAAGAATACTATACTAATTTCAAATGTTTAAGGTGCTTTCAGAACTAAATTGAGTTTGGGGAAAATTAGGCCTTTAAAGGCAAGTTGGGGGGTTTTGGTCAAAATGGTCAAATTGGTCATGTGGTAACTCAATTTGAAGGATTTTGAGATTTTGGTAAATTTGAGCATGTTGGACTAGACTTGGGCATAGGTTGAGCTAGGCTTGGAATTTGGCTCAATTGAATGGTCCAAATGATCAAAGGAGATGTTATAAAAATTTTTCATGAATGAATGGAGTGGAAATTTTGGGGCTAAGGCAATCAATTTGGTGGAATTTTGAGACATGACCAATTTAGGGAAAATTTGGGGATTTTTGGATTTAGGTTGCAATTAAATGAAATTGAGGCTTCACCAAGGTCAATTTAAGGTCAAGTTTGATGTGTAGGAGTGTTATGAAGAGTTTTCAACATAAATTGTGGCAAATTGAGTAGGCTATAGGTTCAATTTGGTGAGATTAAGTCATATGACCAAAATTGGGGGTTTGATTTAGATCAAAATTGGGCTTAAAACATGGGCCAATTGAGCTTTGATTTGGTTTAGATTGGTCATATGGAAGGTGAATTTGAGTTTAAAATTGAAATTGTGGGAAATTGGGACCAAATTGATGGACATTTGAGGTGAATTTGGGGAAAATTAGGCCTTTAAAGGCAAGTTGGGGGGTTTTGGTCAAAATGGTCAAATTGGTCATGTGGTAATTGAGAAAAATGAAATTAGGAATATTTGGAAGGTTTTGGGAATTTTTGATATTTTTTGGAATTTTTGAAATTTTGGGCTTAGGATGGTAATTTTACATTTTTTAGTAAATTTGGGTGATTTTGATGTTTTCAAAAGATTTGTAATGTTTTTGAATAAATTTGGGTATTTTGGGTAACTTTGGGAAATTTGGTCAAATTTAGGGTTTCAAGGGTACTTAGGTAATTTAGGGGAGTTTAGTGAAAAAAGGCCAAGTTGAGTATTTTCGGTAGAATTGGGGAACTAACCATCATAAATGAGCTATGGACCAATGGAAACCCCATTTTGTTTCTCTATGTACTGATCTTAGCTAAACTCTAGCCTAGGGTCAGTGGGTTTAGGGGACCATCTACATGTGTCTCCCAAAGGATTAAGGGATCAAAGTCAAGTAATTTTGGGTTTTTATTTGTGAGTGATTGTGAGTGAGGTGAGTACCTTAGCTCTAGACCAACACCCAGAGTCAACCCTAAGGGCAAGCAGTCCTATGAGAACTCTCCTTGAGCTCTCCCATAATGACCTCACCTACTAAGTGCTAGAGGTTAGGAGCACTATATGGAACTTTAAGTTGAGTAAAGAGGAGTTTAGAATTTCTAAATGTGAGGGTTCCTTTTCTAGTTTTCTAAGAATAGTCAACATGAAAGTCCTATGGCTAGACCTTAAGCTACTAAAGAGGAAAAACTAGACCTCAACCAAAAGTGAGGTCAACATACCTAAGTAAAATAAACTTTTTGTGCTTAAGAAAATTATTGGAGGTTCAATTAGGTGAGAGGACTATTAGGAACAATTTTACTGAATTTTTTATTTATATTTTATTTTTTTTTATAAATTTTCAAATGATTTCTAATGAGTAAATGAATAACCAAAATGTATTTTTATTCCCAAAATTCTTTTTTATATTTTTCATAAGTCTTTCTGACCTCAAAGAGCTCAAAGAAAATTATGTTGTACTTTTCTTATGTTTAAATTATTTTTTAATAATTTTTGTAAGTAGTAAAAAGGACATAAAAAAAAGTAATTATTTTAACCTCAATTTTATTTTTCATATGTGCCTCTGGTCACAAAGAACGCCCCAAACCAGTTTTTATATTTTTTTATTTTCCTTTTAATTTATTTTTTTAAGCAAAAATTCACATTTTTTATAAAATTCATTCGTACACCGAATAAAATTTTATGACCTTGAAATTTTTACAGGAGCCTCTTGAGGTGGTTAGCCTCAATTTAGCCAAATTTGGTAATTATTTGACTTATTTTGTATTTTTCTTAATTTTGGTCATTTTTAAATTTTAAAATAGAAAAACATGTCTTAAAATTTTTAAAATTTGATTTATATTTTTCTTAAGTTTTTCATACCACAGTGAACCTACCAAACCATTTTTTAGAATTTTCTAACTTATATTTTGTTATAATTATTTTAAACAAAAAATGGTGATTTACATTGAAAATTAGGGTTTCCAATGTCAGCGGTGCTCTCTGGCTTTGGAAAAATCAAAGAGCAACCCTAGTCATGTGAGAAATGAACCCTCCAAAGTTCATATTTTTATGATAAATATTTAATTTTATGATTTAAACAAGATTCAGAGTATTTCATTAATTTAGAAATAAATATAAAGAAATTATTTTTGATTTGTAATCCACATTATTTTTCTCTGTTCACTGAGCACATGGGTATTTTTATTTTATTTTTAGCATTTTTTTATACCAAGTTAAAAATTTTTAAAGTTTTTGTAATTATTTAAATCAGAAAATATCATACTTTCACGTCTTCGAATGTACGAGCGGTGTGCTTAAATTCAATGTTGCCATCAGCGTCAGCTATTAACTCAGCTCGTTTTTCACGGATCATCTGCTCGTTCGACGCAATCTCAGCCTTCCACTCAATACACGTGTGATCCAACGGCTCCTAGTCATCATCCCAAATGAGCCTTAACCCGATAACCGTTCATTTTTCAGCCCTAATTTCTTGCTTGATTCTTAATGAAATCATATGGGGTTTGTTCCTACACCTTCATTTAGGTGAGATGAACATATCCATATGGTTAATCAAGCATGAAATTAAGATCTACTTCACAAAGGTTGAAATCGAGAGCAAAATTTTGATTTTTTTCTCCATACCTTTGTCCAAGAGGTGTAGCTTTAATCAAATGGTTGTAAAAGCTTCCTTGAAGTCCCATGTGCATGCTCGAAGAGTTACCTCTCTTTGGGATAGGGCCTAAGAAGAAGTTTGATTAGAGGGTGGTGCAACCTTGGTCAAAGTCTGGTGCAGAGGGCTCGGGAAGAGTCAATTTTGATGGGGAACTTCCTTTCTTGCTCTGAGGAAGCTTAAGAGCAAGGAAATTTGGGATTTAGCAAAGTTTACTCAGATGGAAAAAAAGTGCCTTGGATTTGGACTTCAAAATTAGGGCAGTGCAGTGAGAATGGGGCTGAAAAATGGTGGGGATGAGCTTCACAAGGCTGCTAAGTGAGAATTAGGGCAATGCAGTGAGAATGGAGGCTGAAAAATGGTGAGAATTGTGGCAGAGTTTTGTTAAGGTTTGATCATCTTCCTCCACTTGACCGTGGGGTGTTGGTTTTATAGAGAGATCCATGGCTGTCATCAGGGCAAGCCATGTTGGTAAGGAGGCTGCTTAGGTGGAGGGAAGAAGGCCTTTGATGGTCATTGGCAATGAGCTACATCAACGAGTCCCACTTGTGGAGGCTCTCGTACTTGGCATTTTCTAATGGCTAGGTGGCCGGCCAGGGCAAGTGTGATCACCTCTACACTGTGGAAGGTCAAGGGAACTATGAGTTCAAGTCAATTTGGTCTCAAGTGGGCTCATGGCCAAAGAATAAGGGAGAAATGGGATTTAGGTTACGTTGTCTTGAGTTGGGTTTAAGCCCTTGGTTAAGTGGCTAGATCAAGTCCAAGGTGGCTAGGAGGATGGGTTTGACCCCAAAAGAGGTTTAGGTAAGTTTTGGTGGCTGGTTCGAGCATGAAACCAAGGCTTAGATGTTGCGTGAAAAGGGTAAGCCCAAGTGAAGGAGGAAGAAGGAAGAGTCACCTCCACTTGCCAAATTTTGTAAGTTTGGCCTCATGATGTCCATGACAAGCTTCATGAGACATGACATGCCATGTATGAGGTCATGGGGGAGTTTCATGAGAAAGGGATTTAGGTATTTATTAATTTTAAATATAAAAATGCCAACATGCCCCATTTGGATAAAATTTCATTTAGAAAGGGATTTAGGTATTTATTAATTTTAAATATAAAAATGCCAATATGCCCCATTTGGATAAAATTTCATTTACATGAATGGTATGCTAGGTATGATTCCATGATGAAATGATTTTGATTAATATGGGACAATAACGAAGGGATTTTTGACATGTATGCTCAATTTGGGCCTTTTAAAATTAATGTCACTGGCTTTTAGGAATGCATATGGGTATGGGCTTTTAAAGTATGCATGAGGAATTTGATTTTTGAAATTGATCATGGACTAATCAAATTGGGCTTGTATTTGATTTTAATTGGTCTTAGACATGATGAAATTTAGTGGGGTTTTAAAATTAGAGAAATTTGAAATGAATTTGGTGGAAATTGGGGTTGATTTTGGTACTTTGGTCTTTTAAGGTCAATTTGGGAATTTTGGTAGAATTGGGTGCAATTGGGATCATTGGGTGGTTAGGATTGATATGGGTGAGGTTTAGGGTGAAATTGGAGATTTTGAAAATTTTTGGGGCATGAAGGGCATTTTGGTAATTTTTGGGAAATCAAAGGTATTTTGGGAACTTTGAGGAAATTGGGATTTTTTGTTCAATTTGAATGATTTGGAAGGGTTCAATATGGTTTTTGGGTGAGAATTGATGATTTGGGAAATTTTGAAAATTATAAGGTTCTAAGGGTATTTTAGTAATTTTGAAAAAGTTTGAGGGTAGAAGGTTAAAATTGGGTGTTTTGGTGAAATTGGAAATCATCGATGATCTTAATCACAATGTTACTTTTAGTGTCATGAGATCACTGAGAGCCTATTTTGGATTCTCCATATGTTTGTTGTAGTCATCCTTCAAGGGCTAAGGGCTTAGGAATCACCCACATGAGTTTCCAAAAGAGTTCGGGAATGGGTTAAGTGTAGGTGATTTTAGGATCTTGGGAATGTGTGTGTGATGAGTTGAAGTTTGTGTGTGTATAAGCCTGACCAAGATCAAGCCACCCAGGGCTAACCCTAAGGCCTGACAATCCTATAGGGACTCCTCTTAAGCTTCTTCCTACTGGTTTCATCCTAATAAGTGGTAGAGGGCAAAGCCATGCATGTGGAAATTCAAGAAGAGTAAAGAGGTGTTTAGAATTTCTAACGTGTAAGGTTCCACTGTTAGTCCTCTAGGATAGTCAACATGAAGGTCCTATGGCTAGATTCTAGGCTTATAGGAGAAGAAGACTATGCCTCAACAAAAGTGAGGTCAACAATATATTAAGGGTTGTTAATTTTATTTAAGTCCATTCAATTTTATTAATGTTTGTTTTAAATTCATTAAGTTTGTTAAATTTTATTAAAATTAATTAAAATTTTTTTATTTGAAATCTAATTAAGTCTGATTTATTGAATTTTGATTAAGGTTTATTTAAGTTTATTAAAATTTGTTATAGTTTATTAAATTTGTTAAGTTTATTATGCTTTTTATTTAAGGTTAAAGTGTTTTAAACTAATTATTTTTTTATTAAATGTAAGTAAAATTCCTAAAATATCTTTATCTAGAGGTTTTGGACTCAACGGTTGAAAATCAGAATGGTAGCATTGAGTTTGAATTTGAAATTTTGGTTGGAAGCACAAAATTGAATTAAATTAGTTTGAAATTGAGATTGAATTGAATTTAATAGGTTTGGATTAGGCATGATTTGAAATCAAAATCATAATGAAGTTGAGTTTATATTGAATTAATTTAGACTAAAAATAAGTTGATTTTAGATTGTTTTGGGTTAAGCCAAGTTGGGTTAAATCCTTGATTAAGGGTTAGAAGAGTTACTTGATTTTTTGATAGAGATGAAGCTCTAACCTAAAATGACTCTAGAAAGGTGGCTATAAGTGGACTAACCAAAATTTAGGGAATAAATCCCCAATTAAGATGCTCATGGCTTTCCAATTTTCTAAATACATTAATATCCTTAGACTATTAATCAATAAAATAACAAGAAGTCTTCATTATCGTCATGGCAATGACTTAAGGTCGACCATCATACTATTAAATTGTTTAGGATATCTTCGTTAGTAATGATGGGTTACTTCATTCTAAGACACCTCTATAGCCTAAGAGGGCAGGCCATTTGTTTTAGCAGCCTTAATCCTTAATTTTTTTCTTGAGATACCTAATAAACTAACCTAAACTTCTAGAATGGACTTGTCTAGGATGTGTGTGGACTTGTGTTTTTGTCTATGTAGGCTAACCGAGTTCATAGTTTGGAGCCATTATAGGCTTTAGTTGAAAAAATTAAAGTTGGTTGATTTTAATTAATTTCATGGGCTCATTATTTAAGTGGTGATTTGTTTGATTCATAAGTTTTTGAATTATGGTGATAAATCAAAGTTCTTATAAAGTTTGAAGTTTCAGTTTTCATAGGGTGTTGTAGGTGTCAGAAAATTAGAGTTCTTATGAAGGTTTTGAATTCAGTTTTCTATCATAAGTATTCATTTTCCTTATTCCTAAGGTTTTGATGTGTGATTGAGACTTCTATCTAGACAATTTAACTTAAACCTTTTAATTTTATATTCTTCATATTTAAGAATCACTTGTATTCTAACTAAAAGTATTTTATTGTTCATGCAATAATAGGGATTTTTCTGAAAAAAAAAATTTTTCATTCAACATGTATGAGCTATATGAGTTTACTTATGTATGGATTATTAAGATTTAGAATGGAAAAGCCTTATATAATCATAAGTGAAGGCTACAAAATCACAAGTTTCTAGGGAGAAACATGTTCATTCTGGTATACACTCATGCTAGGGAATATAAAAGTTTTTCCTATGCTACGCAATTTAGAGAGCCTGACAAATCTTATAAATTCTTCTTATTTCCTAAGCTCAAAAGGAGTTTTAAGAATATATTCTTTGCAAAGATCTTTTTTAAGTTGAATTGATTTTAATTTTGCAATGGTCTTTTGAAAAATTAAAAGATTGAAAGGGTTTTAATTTTAAAATTCCTTAAATTTCCAAAGGTTCATTTAATTATTTAACTTTAAAAGGTATTTTAATTTTGACTTTTAAAAGAGCTTCGAATTTTTGAAGAAAATTTTTTTAACTTTAATTTTGAAAATAACTTTAGATTTTAAAAATATTTTTTAATTTTAAGAGGTTAAACTTTTGAAAAGATCTTTAACTTTTGAAAAGAGCTTTGAACTTTTGAAAAAATATTTAAACTCTTGATTCTAAAAAGTGCTTTAATCTTTTAACCAAAATCTTTAACTTTTAATTTTGGAAAGAGTTTTTAATTTTGATTTTCTTCAAAAGACTTGAATTGTAAAATTTTCAAAGGACTCTTTAGAGAGACATCCTTTGAGCTTGAGCTTTTCTATGTTTCAAAATTAAGAACTTTAGAACACATTTAGTTAACTTAGAAAGAGATTTTTTATGAGTTGTTTTATATTTTTTAAAAATATATCATTTTAGAGAACATTTAATTTATATATATTCTTTAAATTCTTAAGATCACAAAAGTATATCTTTATTTAGCCTAGGAACCTTAGTTCTTCCTCCTGTACATTTGTTAACCACACATACTAATTAACCTAAAGCCACATCTAGTTGACCTTCCTAACATTCTGACTTACATAACGGAAATAAATCCATCCAACTTGCATGAAAAATAGTACATATATCATCCATGGCATGCATACATACACACATCATCACATGCAAATCATACAATCATACGTCACATATCCACATATTTTTCATTTTCTTTTCTTTTTTCTTGTACATGTACATACACAACACTTCACATTACATGAGTTTTCAAACTAGACATGAATTAAACCACATGAACATGGACATAACATATAAGTTTCCTTTTACATGAGATATATTAATTTATTAATTAGAGTTTGAAATTTTTTTCCTTGACAATGACATTTGAACTTTGAAGGATGAGTAACAACCTTATTTGAGAGTTCTCTTAAATAATTCATAGATTACTTAAGATAAAATTAACTATAGAGGCTTGCCCTTATAGGAAGAAGTGAACCCCATAATATTTACAATAACCTGAATCTCTGGTTATGGGTTTGCTTTCATTATGTTTTCTTTGCGAGAATGCCTCTGAGGTGTCTTAAACCAATACACTTCAGAGTTGTCTATGTGAAGTTCACTTTACGAAACTTTCCTCATGTGTTTCTTTTGTTTTTCCCCTTCATTGTATGTCCTAGCCCTCCGATCTCTTCTCTCATTAGATCACCCATACAATCAAAGAGAGAGCTATTCAAAGAGGAAAGGTTATATGATAGAAGACAAGCTGGAGACTCCACAATGATAACAATGACGATGACGCGTGCCTAAAAATAGAGAGCAACTGGCGAATCGAAGGATGGTTGCCATAATAAATGATTAAAATCAAATTCCTAAGAAAAGTTTAACAAGAACACACATGGGTTTTCAGTTTTAACATTTTAAACATTCAGATATGATGCTTATATGAATTAATGTTATGGAAACATTAAAAAATGTGTAAGAAATAAAAGCCCTATGAAACATTAGAGAAATTGAAAGAAATTTTCACACAACATGATGAATTTTAAAACTAGGCATGCAAATATGGAAAAAAATAAAAAAATACATTTTGAAAAAGCACATTATACCTTTCATTTTAGGTTAAACTGCCTTTACTTGATGTTCTTTTGACATCTCCTTCTTACTCATTGAATCCCTCACTTTTTATTTGTGAATTGATGGTGAACTTGCCCAATGGAGGTCTCGATTCAATGAAAGAAAAGGAAGAAGGGAAATTTTCAGTTTTGGATTGTGGAAAGAAAGGAAATTGCAAAGAAAATTTTAGAAGAAGCCAAGGATTTCGAATGGGGAAGGTATTTGCTATTATGGCATGAGATGGAGAGGAAGTGGGGAGTTTTAGTGATTTGGTGGAGGCAATGGGGAGTTTGGGCTGCAATTTAGTTAGTGGGTAAAGGGAATTGGCTAGGATAGGAGGAGGTGTTGAGCTTTAAATTTAATGGCTAAGATTTAGTCCATTTGGAGGGAGAGTCAAGGAAACCTTGGTTGATGACATGTGGACCAATAAAAATGAGCCTTTAGAGTAGTGAGGTGGCATAAGGAGGATTTTTGGATGGGTAATTAAATGGATGGTCTAGATTGAGTGGCATATGTGTAATTTTAAGCAATTTTGGGAGAAAATTCTTAAGTTTGCATAAAAATTTGAGAAAAATTAAATTTATACGCCATTTGAAGTTTGGAGGTGGTTATGGAAAATGGTTATAGGTGGTTATGGTCAAAATTTTGAAAATTAGTATTTGATAGAGAAAAATTCAAGGAATTAGATGATTCAATTGGTTTTGGTCAATGCAAGCTTGATAGAGGGATATGACTAGTCAAAGTAGGTATTACCCTAGGAGAGAGAAAATAGTCAATTTTGACCAAAAAATTTTATTCGTCTAAATGGTGCATTTTTAAGTTTAAAACAACTTTTGTTGAAGATTGAAGTATATATGAAACTATTTTGAAGGTGGCATGGTCAATTTATCACTTTTCTCTCTCCTAAGTATCATTTTCTCTCATTAAGTTATCGTTTGCCAAATGGGGGCAAAATTGAGCACGAAAGTACTCATTTAAAAAAAATTTGATGACATGGACACAATGGTGAATTATGTTCTCAAAAATGACTCATCGAAAAATCTTTGCGTCGATCATTCACATGCATAAAAACCTTAACTGTACAACATTACGTAAAAACTATTTCAACTAATCATCAAATTGGTTTGCATGGTTTTATTAGTGATAATAAGCTTCATGAAATTTTAAGTATGAGGTTCTGAGCCTTATGATAGACTTAGGAGAGAAATCCATAATCTCGGGGTTTGATAAAAATCAAGCTCTATTGAAGTCTAGTCAAGTTTAAGTCAAGGAAAATAGGATTGACCAAAAATGAGGTCAACAGTAACTATGCTCAAATTAGGCGTGAACCCACCTATGAACTTTTGATGTGCCTACATCTAAACCGGGCCATACCCAAGAGATTTTGGGCATGGTTACGCCCGGAACAAGCATGAAGACATTGGTCCAAGACCAGTGTGGAGTGTGTGTTGAGTTGAATGTGAGTTGATATACCAAAAATGGGATCAACAATTATTTTAGTCAATTGTGTAGCTTTCAAGAGAACAAAGATTAATAATCTTTTCAAAAGACATAAGATAATATGAAGATATTCAAAAATATATTATTTAAAAGAAAACAGTGTAAGAGAAGCCATGAATAGAATGCTCGTTCAAATTTTGAAGAAGCTGGTTGATAACAAGAAATAGTGGAACGATGCCAGAAGCTTTATGGTCTTATAGGACAACTTACATAACTCACAATCAACATCGTACACTCTAGTGTATGTGTCCGAAGTTGTACCCTCTTAATGTGAAACTCCCATAACTTAGAATTGTTATAGAAAATAAGATAATAATTGAAGAAAATGTAAAGCTTTGACTCAATGAACTCTAAAATTTGGAAGGCAAAACGTTTGATGGATTAAAAAAAATTTAAAGCTACACTGGGTAAAGATGATAAAAGCACATGTTGACCTCATTTTTGTATGAGGCCCTTCCTACATTTCTTCTCCCTAGAATTTAGGGTCTATCATTTATGATTTTCTTAGAGGTCCGCATAGCAGACTAGTGATGGAACCAAAAGCCAAATTGAATTTCAAATATTTCTTCACTCGTTGAGGTTTCACATACCTGGCTTCAAATAATCTTTAACCATTGGTTGAGCTAGTTAAAGTGAATTCATGAGAAATAAGTTGGGTACCCATAAGGTTGGAAATGTCTTAGGTGACCCTGGCACTTTGCACTTCCCCTTCCTAACTGCTTAAGTAACCCTTTCTTTGGTTCAAAAAAAAAACACATTGGATATGAGGCTCACCTTGAGGGCTTATCCTTTGCAAAAAAGAAATGAAATAAAAAGGGCCACCAATTAAAACTCAAAATGCATTTTAAATTAAAAGTTGATTAAAATTCAACAAAATTAAAATTAAAAATTTCAAAAATCCAATAAGAGCAATACTAATAAAAATTAAATCCATTAAACCAAATTCACTAAGCCTAATTTCCATTGAATTAATTAAAAGTAACTGCACTAAATAATAGATATAGTAAAATCAAACTCAACCGAAGTTAAATTAATTGAAATTAATTTCACCAAATTATAAATATATCAAAATTAAGTATAACAAAAATCAAAGCTAATGAAGTTAACCTATTATGATCTATTAAAGCCAACACATCAAACTTAACCTCAACAATATAAATCAACCAATCGTAACACAAAAATTGAATGTATTAACATCAACTTCAAATTAATTCAACTAAATTCACTAAAATAAATCTTAATTTGATAAAATCAAAAAATAAAAAAAAACTAAGGTAAAAAATGGTCAAATCCACCATAAGCATAAAATATAAGATCAATCAAGGATAGATAAAATCATCAAATACACCAAAATCAAAATTGAAATTTAAACCCTCATCAAAATTTTAATATAAAAGTCAAAACAATCAAAAGATCATCAAAAGGAATCAAAATCAAAATTCAAACCTACAAAATAAAATTAAAATTGAACCAACCTAGGACTAAGATTAATAAAATAGAACTTATAAATAAAAATATCACCTCAAACTAAATTAAAACTACCAATTAACTAATGAAGATAAGAAAACCAATTAAAACATAAATCTTGAAATTAACATAAATATATCAAATTAGCCTAAACCCACCATCCAAACCCAAACTCTATAACCCAAGCCTAAGACTAAAATCTAGTCAAATCCCAAACCCACTAAGACCAAGCCAACCCTAAAACCCTCATGACTTAAAATTAACCCCATGAACCATTAACCCAGTAAGAGAGAAATGAAATAAAATTAAATAAATTTAGCGCCCTAAATTTAGTCCAAGCACTAATAGACAAAATTATATTGACGTCAAGACAACCCCTCCACATGGCATCCCTAGCCACCAAAACCTAAATCAACTCCAAGGAAACCAAATCCAACAAAATGGAGCCTAGCCACCCATCCAAGACTCTCCCCAATCAACTTAAGCTTCTCTCATGCCTCTTATATGGAAATTGCAGTAACACATGCCCGAAACGTAAAATGTAGGAATCCTCCATTCCTTTTTTGTAGAACTCCTACTATAGCTCTTTCCAACCTCTATCAAAGCCTCTATAAGATCCCTAAGCACAATCCAAGCTCTCTCATTGCCTCTCATGCCCATAAAGGTCTCTAACCTGCAAGGCATGCAAGTTATCCAAACTCCCCAATTCTTCAGCCAAACTATATGTTCTTGCTTCCAAACTCAAGCCAAGCCACATACTTTATCTTTCATTTCCCACCTTTTTTAAACCTCCTTCAGTACCAGAGAACCTTAATTTCATCAATTTGCACCAGAGCATTTCATGGCCTTCACCCAAACATCTAAAAACCTAAAATTAACCCTCCCATTAGCTTTTGTATCACCCTATAATCACTTCCTCGATCAAAATCCCTAATTTTCAAGGCCTCTAACCCCATCCAACACCAAAAAGAATCACCCTTCGATTTAATTCATACAAGAATGCGAATGAGCTTCAAATTAACACCTCAGAGAGCTTCATGGACTCATGGCAGTAATCTCTATCAAACCAAATCAAGGAGACATGTCTTGGGTAAAGATAATGTCCTAAAAAATCAGAAATTGCCTTTGAGTTTGGTTTTCTTATGAAGAAAATTATAAATCCATGCATATCTAGACATAGATGTGTTTTTTAGGTTCTGACAAATGTTTAGGATCAATTGGGATAGACTTTGGTATGATGGATTGACACGATCAATCCCAGGTATGTTGACAGTCTCGATTCATCGTCCCATGGGGATGTTGAACTGATGTCCTCCATTCCAGTGTATTTGGAACACATAGCCACGATTAGATCAAATGACAAACTAATGAAGGAGCGGAACATAGGATCAAAACCACTCAACGCACATGTGGAAAGCACAACCAATCACAAGATGAAGTGTGGACATTCGAAGATGTCAAGGATGACGGGGCACTACATCGGATAAACAAAAAAATCGGGTTTTCAGCTTTAAATAAATCCTAGAAGATCCAAATAACTTTAACAAGTCAAAAATTTATAGAAAAAATTAGAAAAATAATATAAAAATATATATGGTCTCAGTGAAGTGAGGTGAATTTAATAAAAAAACTTAAATAATTTAACTTATAATTAAGTTTAAAATTAATGAAAACCCCTTGAATAGTAATTAATTCATTAAAATTTATAAGTATTCAAAGCTTAATGAAATTTGGACATCATTTGCTCTTTGCAATGGGACTGCTTCCTGATTTTTCCGGGGATATAGACCATAATTTAATTAAAAAATCCCAATTTTCATTGAGAACAACAGTTAACTACAAAAATAAATATAAAAATTAAAATAAAAAAAACAAATAATAAAATTTCAATTTTTAAATTAAAAGGAAATAAAACTCAGAAAATTGGTAAATTATAATGATAAGTTAACCCATTAAAAACCAAAAATTATGCAAAACCAATGAGAGTATATTTGTAAAAATATAAAGTTGCACCTTAGCTATTGCTCTAAAACAATTTAAATAAAATAGTCAAATCTAACCTTTAAAATCCTAGTAGTAAAATCTAATTAAAATATAATATGGAATGGCTAAGTTAAAAATTTAATTCAAACCATAAGGCCAAGTTTAGAGGCAAAATTGTAATTATTTGAAATTATAAAAGTCACGAGTGATAAACAGTTGTTGAATTAAATAACCTAAACTAGAAGACTAACAATTTATTAATTATCCAAAATATTTGAAAGGGAATTTAGCTAAGTTAATAAGCTACTTTAACACAATTTTGATTAAAATTTGAATAAAAGAGTAAAATAATAAAATAATAATAAATAAAATGAGATGGAATGTAAAGGTAATCCAAGCATAATAAATTCTAAAAAACGTATAAAAACCCCAATTAAAACCCTTTGATGAAAATTTAAACCAATTAAAATACAATGAAACTCATAATTAAAAGAACAATAAACACTACATCCTTTTTAAACTCATTAACCCTTGAACTTAAATACTTACAGAAAATTAGAATTCATAAAATATGGATTAAAACTCATTATCAATTGATAAAATAATAAGACGCAAAAAAAATGGATTAAATTAAAATAATCACAAACATATCCTCAATAATAAAAATAACAACAACATAATAATAATAATCACAAACAAACCTTACAAACTTAAAGTTTAAATAACTTAACTTAAAAGAAATTATCACATAATGAAAACTTATCTTAGAGTCAACAAAAAAATTAATAAGATTAAAGTTCTTAATTAATCACTCCAAAATGTTCGAACAATAAATACAAAAGCATACTAAACAACTTCCACTTTGAGACAAAGTGGCTTAGGTCAAGAATTACAAGCTTATAAGCATGCCCCTCACGAATTAATAAAATACCAATAAAATATAACAAATTAACACATAAGTAGAATAAATATTTACCAAGAAATTGAACAAACCAGGATGAATCTAAATATTAAAAAAAATTGTACATTCAACAAACTTTGAAAACACATCAAGTGAATATAAATAAAAGATGGGTAAGAGTCTCAAAGCCATTATTACTTAAGCAAACCATAAAAATTGATTAAAACTTAAACTTGAACCCAATTAAACCAACCCTTAGTCTGTGAGGAAGCCCTTGATAAGGTAACTCATAGTTGCTAACAAGGACTCCTCTAGCCACTTGTAACCAAACAGTTCACAAACCACAATTATCTTGGGGTGACAGAACTATGAGTTCTTGACCAGGGTCATCATGAAAGACAAACCTAATTAAAAAAATTCAAATCATCATAAAAGTCAATCCTAGCAAAAAAAATCAAAAAAATCTTATTAAAAATTAAATTGATTAAAAGTCAAATAAAGGTTAAATAAGATAAAAGTCATCAACTTATAAAATTCAAAAGAAACTAAAATGTAAAGTAAACCACTTATGAACAAATAGAACTGAACGCATTTATGTTTTGATGTTATTGGAATCTCAGAGAAAAAGAAAAATGTGCAGAATGTGAAAGGCTGCCGAGGTACCTTTTTTCCTATAAATTGAGTTATAACTTTTGTAATAACACATCCAATTAGTGCACTTTCATGTCATAATTCTTATACATTCTCTTAAAACTACAAAACTATTAGACACTCTGCCTAGCAAAAGGATGAGGCAGGATGATAATGATATCTCTAATGATTCTTCCATAGACGTTGAAGAAGATATCGATGTAAGTAATGTTGTTTGAATTTCTTTTTGAATAAAAATATTGATTGTATTTTCTTACTTCTCACAATGCATTCGTATAAACATTAATAATCTAGTTCTTTTTTAATTTTTTTATGAAAGGCTTAAATTTGCATGAGTTTGGTCAGTAAGACCGTTATTCCAGAAATTAACTAAATGTTCATAATGTCAATGCATTACCATAGAATTTCTTTCTTCAATCCAAACTCACTAATCATGGTTTCTCTAGCTAATAATGTCTATTTCCGAAATCATTCCTTTGTAATTTGAAACTAATGGTTACTTAAGAGTTTTAAGTCAACATGCTAGTTGAACTATAAAAAATCTACACATTGTGCCTGATAAATGACTATAATTAATCATCTTTAATGTTGCGTGTTACGAAATACCTAGGTATGAGGCTTCCATGGCATCTAATAAGAGTTTCATAGCATTCTTAGTCATAAATCTTTAAAATGGATGTTGCTTCTTTGTTATAAGAAGTAGAAGTTGATTGAGAAAAATGAGTATAATGAGTGGAAATCCTTAGACATGTCCTCAAACCAAAAAATCAAAAAGTTTTTTTTTTATTTCTCCTTCTTATTTTTAGCTTATTTAGTTTAAAGTTAAATCTTAGGTTCATAGATTTTAACATTTTCCATTTTTGACCAGCAGCTTCTGCAAAGTGATCCAGACAAACTCAACTAAACTTCTTCAACAAGAAATCCAATGAATACTCTCATTTTTATGTTAAAATTTTGGCTTATTTATTTAAGGAGCAAATGACATCATATGCCTTATGTTATAGAGCTTGAAAGTGGTGGCACATTTTTCCACAATGGATATACTTAATTTAAATATTGGTAAAGAAATTTTTTGAATTTGCATACTAGTTTTGTAGTCATTATCAATTTATTTAAGAGTGTATATTTGAGTAGCATGTGAATATTATTTAAGGAAATTATTTGTGAATCGATCGGCCCTCTTCTCAGCCATTTTTTCTAAAATCATTTTGTTTCTTTCATGAGAACTACAGGGGCTTTCCTGTTTATGTTTAATCAGATGGAGCTTATTGGATTATTTAGAAGGAAACTTAGCTTGTGGGCTTTTTTTGGGGTAAGTACAGTCAAACACATATAATAAAGATGTACAAAATGTTGTGTTTTAATTATTTTCATTCTCATCAAACCAAATAAGTAATTGATACTATACCTTTGATGGTCATGTTGAATTTTAAAGTATTTCAATAAATATTTAAACTCTTCCAGCCAAAGAGGAAACTGGTACTCATCTATAACAAGTACTTCACAAAGTTGAATTAAATGGTATGCTCGTTATTATTACAAATACTTGGCTACATATCTCAAGGAAGAGGTTGTCAATAGTGTACAAGTAATGACATCAATTTAAAATTTTCTTCAATCCAACATCCACAAATCAATAAATGAATTATCAAAATGAAGAAAATACATCACAATATTAGAATATTTTATGAAAACCATTATGATAAGCAAATAGATTACCTTCTACTTACATATAGAATCATGTATTTGTTTGCTACTAATATATCTCAAGCATATGAAGATTTAGAACCCAACTATTAGAACTCTAGAAGAATGATTCATTATCTTCATATAGAGTTTCAAATTACACCAAGAACAACATGTATTGGATGAAGCAAGAATAAAGCTCCTAGAGAATCAAAATATTTGAAGTAATCAAGTTCTTCAAAATAGTATACAAACTACAAATATTCATCACATGTTCTACGTGATTTCATTCTCTCTCTATATATATATAATAATCTTCTCTACATATATATAAGAAATACATTACATCGCCAATGGGTAGTATAAGTGGACTACCAAAAAGACCTGAAATAAGTTCTCTTAAATAAAAAAAAATTGCCATTCAAAGGCATAATGGTAATTACACAGAAAAAGAGAAATTATTCTGGAGAAGTTGACAACAATAAACCAAGCATTGACCTCTGAAATAGAATCCCATAAAAAGGACATAGTGGCTTTACAAGTTCTCCAATACTAGACAATGTTCTTTTCATTTCTGAAATATATAGGAGAATTTTTTAGCATAAAAAATGAATGAGGAAGTAGGTTAGCTACCCATCTCCAATAGAACAAGAAGTACCACAGTGGCTCTATCAATGAGCAAAGCCTCATGGAAACTGCACATCTTGTCAGCTAATGTCTTTCATTACAACCCTGATGATTCACAATACCTTCACAAAAAGATAATTCTAAAGACTCAAAGGATAATGGAGTTGAGCAAAAATTACAATTCTCTTCCTCAACATACTGGGAGATGCCAATATTGTTCCTAAAGTTACAATGATAAAAGCCATATAGTTTCTAGTTACATAATGTTATAATGCAAAAATAGATTGGAAGATTATAGCTTAGAATTCCATACGACAAAAATAAATTTAGTTGGACATGATGGTTATTATTCCTTACCTTATCTAATCAAATAATATACATTGTATGTACCAAGCCAAAACAACCTCCATTAAAGTAATTTATTATTTAATTGCCAACTCACGATGAAAAACATTTGGAATACTTCACTATGATTTTTCCATCCACAAAGCATGTTACTTGCTATACTTGCTTCATTTGTTAACACTAAGTTAATATGTGATATGAAGAAATGTGCGGTATTTTTTGTTAATTTATCTTTATATTTATGTTCATTTTTGCCCACCTAGGAAGACTTATTGATGTTAATGGGATTTGAATCTTGGACTAGATTAATTTAAAAAATATATACCAACTAGCCCGTATTGTTGTATCTGATGAAATTAACCACTGCTACGCATAAAAAGGACAAATTGCTTTGCAAGCATGTCGAGCATCTCAATGAAGCTATGAAGGGAGTGTTTGTTAAATTGTGGCCTAATAACATGCTATGCAAATTTAGTCATTGCTCATCTTTTTTAAGTTGAAACCAGCACTTACATGTTATTTCATTGAAGTGGTCATAAAAATTTTTGTCTTATTTTCAGCTTTTATAATTTTATTTTAAAGTGAGGAGAATTATCTTTATGTCGCATCAAAGACATTAACAACACTAATTCTTCAAAAATAAAGTCAAAGTGAAATTAACAGTAATGGCGATTGGACGTAGCCATCAATTTGGTGAGCCTATATACTTATGCACTGGTATTCCTTTGCTTTCATATATTAATTAACTTTTACCTATTCCCCAACATTTCTCATGTAGTGTAGAGATTTCAATTGTATCCTTTAAAGTTGTGGTTAAATCAATTTTTGAAATCAAGACATATGAAAAATATTTTTAAAAAAGGACTAAAGATATACTTGTGATTCATTCCCATCTTAACAAAAAAAAAAAAGTTTCCTTTGAAAGAACCATAATTTCATAGGTGTTGTGCTCATATATTAAATTTAATAGTGCAAGATGGAATCTCCCAAATAAGCAATCTATAATGGGAGAGAAGTGTAAAAACCATTTGAACTTTAAGTGCAAGAAATAAACTAAGAATAGCTATGTGATTGATGAAGTAAATTATGACATGAATTATTGGGCGTATTTGGAACTAATGAGTTAGATTTGATGCAAGAAGTGATATCCTCAAAAATATTAAATTTTAAAATGTACACGCACACAGATACATGCATCAACACACATATATTATGTTCAGATATATAATTTAAAGAAATATAATTTAACTATTAGAATATTCTAGATAAACTATGTGAAAATATTATGTTCAGACAATCGGGCATATGTATGATTGTGTGGATTACACCAAACTGTGTGCAGAACAAAATGTTTTCCACATTGTTGTCTGCACATTCGAATGATAGACGTAATCTTTTCTACTAGAATATAGATAATTTTTATTATTTTTTAATATAAGTTGCCCAATGTAAATTTCAATAGAGCAAATAGGATAGTTAATAAAGTATGACATCTTT
Organism: Phalaenopsis equestris; assembly: GCF_001263595.1. Classification (NCBI taxonomy): domain Eukaryota; kingdom Viridiplantae; phylum Streptophyta; class Magnoliopsida; order Asparagales; family Orchidaceae; genus Phalaenopsis; species Phalaenopsis equestris. Next base: position 116,385 of record NW_018165478.1, on the reverse strand, counting down.
ATAATTAGTAACCTTCAAAACACTCAAATAATTAAATACACATAAATAATATATGATGAAATAAATAAAATAATTTTATACAATATCAATATCAAGCAAATAACTAAAAGCTCTAATGTCATAATCGAATTTGTTTCTGCATCCACCTAAAGTTCTTTGCAATAAAAATATATATAATATTTAAAAACAAATATGATGCTTTTTGAAGCAATTGATGTTGATTCTTCATAATAACATTTTGATAAGATACCCCCAAGTGTTTGAGAAGATTTGGATTAAAATTGTTCAAAAGTTCACTATTATTTTTGTGTTCGGCTAGTTTGAGTAGTTTTTCCCTAAAAGGAGTCAACATTAAATAAAATTTTTACTTAAAATTTGTATATTATTAACAAAACTTCATTAGAGAGGTCTTTAGTAAGTGTTGAAATCAAATAATAACTCTACAATCAACCAAGGTTTTATTATATTCTATGTGTATTTTAACTTAAATTTAAATTATAAAATTTTGTTAATTTTATACCTTGAATATATCATCATAATACTTTATATTAAAAGGCCGATCAAAATGACCACTAAAACTAAATTTTGAAACAAGTAAAAGCAATATTTTTATGAAGCGCTCGACATAAAAATTGAAACCATGTTTAAAATCTCACTTGAAATATTGTAGTCCTTAAAAATGAAATTATTAATGTGTTGTTATAATTAAAAGGCCCTAAGCTTACATGCCCTCAAAAATGAAAGTCTGAATTTGTTGTGAAAGAGCCCATCCACTCTAGAGAGCCGAAAAGAACTCAGGTTAGTTCACTTCTTCTAACTATTTTTCATCCTGGATCACTGACGGGAAAGTCATCTTCCCTCTGGGTGAAATTCTATCACCTTTCATCAAGGGTTTTAGCCGGTGAAGCAAAGAGCAAAAGAGGTGAGATCCCAATCTTTCTTAATAGTGTCACAACCTGAATACCCCTATCTTTTGTTTATTACAAACATTGAATGTTATCGTTTGTTGATTGCATAGCTTATAGTTTTCATTATTTTTTTATTTTTTATTTGTTATTGTTCTGGTGATGAATCAATGATATTTGTTATCTGATTTCCATGCTGAGTTTTCGAAATAGCTACAATTTTTGTTCTCTTCCTTTATATAGGAGGAATGCTTCTAGCCTTTTGTGTTATAGAAAAGTACCGATTAGACTAAAAGGAAAATTTTATAAGATGGTGATGAGACTTGCAATGCTTAATGGAGTTGAATGTTGGCCTTTAAAAGAGAAGCATAATACTAAGTTAAGTGTTGTTGAGATGAGAATGATATAGGTGGATGAATGGCTTTACACTTGGAGAAAAAATGTGAAACAAATTTATCCATGACAGAGTTGGTGTAGCTTCAGTGACAGACAAAATTGGATAGAGTTGTAATAGATGGTTTAGTCACATTAAACGTCAACCATCGATGATTCGATTAGAAGAGTAAATGTTTTATATTTGACTTATGTTAAGAATAACAGAGGTAAACTTAGAAAGACTTGGGCTTATTGTATAGAAAATGAGGCTTATTGTATAGTATTGTATAGAAAATGATCTTAATCTATTAGAACTAAATGAAAATATGACACTAAATAGGACACAATGGAGAAAAAAAATTCATGTAGCCGACCCCGCATAGTTGGATTAAGGCTTTGTTGTTGTTGTTTCCTTCTCATGAGAATTTACTACTTTACCTTATTTTATTGATCAATTTTTTCTTCAGTGAGTTTGATCCAATAGTGTAGCTCCTCATGTTTCCCCTCTTTTGACCCCATTTAAGCTAATTTAAAATTAACCATATTATTGATTGCAGTTTAACTGCAATAATTGGTTTGATAGATGTCATTTACAACTTATATTAATTGATGGGTTATATAAATTTTCAGGACTGCTTCTGCTCATTCAATTTTTTTCTTAAATCTTACAAAATTACATGATTTATTATTCTCATTCAATTGATGTAAGCATGGTAATTCTAAAATTAATTATGATGATTCATTTTATGAATATAATTTTGCTCCTTCTTCCTTCTTGAACATAGTTATTTCTTTTTCTTTAATTAATTATCTATATGTTTTGATTTGTAAAAAAAAATATGTCTGATAAGTTATAATAAAATAAGAATAGTTTTGAAACTTAAAACATTGAAATTTTTCTTTGAATATTTTTCTAAACTATGTTAAATTATTTGTCGACCTTATTTTTTGTTGAGGTCTAATTTTCCTCTTTAGTAGATTAAGGTCTAGCCATAGGATTTTCTGTTGATTATTCCTAGAAAACTAGAAAAGGAACCCTCACCATTAGAAATTATAAACTCCTCTTTACTCAACTTGAAGTTCTACATATTGGTCCTAACCTCGAGCACTTAGTATGTGGGGTCACATGGGGGAGCTTAAGAAGAGTTCCTATAAGACTGTTGGACCTTAGGGTTGACCCTGGGTGTTTTTCTAGAGTTAAGGCACTCACCAACAAGCACCACACTCACCCTTTATTTCCTCCTAATACTCTCATTTTCTATTTCTTGACTTTGATCCCTTGATACTTTTGGAATGCTCATGTAGATGGTCCCCTAAACCCACTAGCCCTAGGCTAGGGTTTAGCTAAGACCAGTACATAGATGACCAAAATGGGGTTTCCATTGGTCCATGGCTTATTTTATGGTGGTTGATACCCCAACTCTACCAAAATTCCCAACTTAGCCTTTTGCCCCTAAACTCCCCCAAATTACCTAAGTACCCTCGAAACCCTAAATTTGGGCAAAATTCTCAAATTTACCCAAAATACCTAAATTTATTCAAAAATCATTTCAACCATTTTGAAAATACCCAAATTACTCAAAATCACAAAAAAATGCCAAATTACCAAAATACCTCTCAGCCCAAAATTCCAAAAAATCCCAAAAATTCTTGAAATATTCAAATATTCCCAATTTCACTCTTCATAACTACCACATGACCCAATTTGGCCATTTTGACTATTTTGATCAAAACCCCTAAAATTGCTTTTAAAGGCCCTATCTCCCCAAATCCACCTCAAATGTCCATCAAATTGGTCTCATTTTCCCCCAATTTCAATCCTAAACTCAAATTCACCTTCCATATGAACAATCTAAACCAAATTCAAGCTCAATTGGCCCATGCTTTGAGCCCAATTTTGATCCAAATGAAAACCCCCAACTTTGGCCACATGACCTAATCTCACCTAATTAAACTCATAGCTCACTCAATTGGCACCCAATTCATGTTCAAAACTCTTCAAAACATTCTTAAACATCAAACTTGATCTTCATTTGGCCCTGGTGAAGCTTAAATTTCATTTAATTTCTACCGAAATCCAAAAATTCCCAAATTTACCCCAAATTGGCCATGTCTCAAAATTTCACCAAGTTGATTTCTTTAGCCCCAAAATTTCCATTCCATTACTTCATGGAAAATCTTTATAACATCTCTTTTGATCATGTGGACCATTCAACTGAGCCAAATTCAAAGCCTAGCCCAGTCTAGACCCAAGTCTAGCCCAACATACCTAAATTGACCAAATTTTAAAAAACCTCCAAATTGACCCTCCAATTGAACTCAAAATCATTTCAATACTTCACCAAAAATTTTTAGTACAATTTTCTACATAATGTTGATCAATCAATTGGGCTCAAGATCATGGCTAGCTTAGCCCAAACTAAAGTTTTGGTCATTTGAACCCACATTAGACCCATGCAACCCATGCACTAAATGTAGTTAACAACCTCAAAGCCACCAAATTAATAACTCCACAGCCACTAGTTGGACCCTAGTGACCAGTCTAAACTTCATAAAACCACCAAAGCTAAGACATGGACCAAAGGTCCCCTAAATTAAGGGATTTGGTTCTAAAATTGTTTAAGCTTAAGATTTTTTTTGCCAAAACAAAGCCCAAACCCATTTAATTGCTGTGACATATTCCTCTGAGTTCCCTGAGCTCTCTGGCCACCTCCCCTGGCCTGGTCGGCAGGCCTAGTGGTCAAACAAAAAAAAAACCAAAACCGTGAGCCACCCCCATGGAATCAAACCCAATTCAAACCTAGAGGCCACCTCATCCAAATTAAATGTTAGAGCCTCTATGCCCTCCACCTAAGCATCACTTCTCACCCTCTAATTGGCCATGACAGCCATATTTAAGCCAGCCTTAAGACATTTTTATAAAAAGCTCACCTCCAAGGCCATGGAGGTAGTGCTGAAAATTTTCTCAAAGAGACCCCTCCAAATTGCTCCCAGAGACTCTTTGAGACTCCTCAGCTCCAGCCAACCACTTTCTCCCACTAATTCCCACTATGGAAGCTCAATTTTGAGCTCAAACTTCTGCCAAAAATCAGGACAAAGCTCACCACACCTCCACAATCCATTAAATTAAAATTAAATTCACCCACACTTTCACCACAGTGAAAGAAGGAGAAGCCCCATCAAATCCCCCTTCCACAAAGACCCTAGCATAGCTCTAGAACAACACCTGAAATTGAGCTTGGTTGAATTCATACTTAAACCTTTCACCATAGCAAGAGGCTCAATCCCTAGCCTCCTTGGACCTCCATGAACGTGTCGAGCACCTCTAATTGAAGCTTCCCTTCTCAGAGCCTTATCTCCTCCTCTTCCCGAGCCTATTTTCACTCTCAATTTGTTTAGAGTTTATTTCATAACATCTTAACCATATATATATGATCTATTAATCAAGATGAGCATTTTAAAAAAAAAATTCATTAAATTTGGTTAAGAAATAAGAGAGAAATCAAGCTTTGAAAATGGATGGTTCTCAGGTTAGACCATCGGGGATGATGTCGGAGTGTCGTTGGATCACGCGTGTATCAAACGGAGGGCTTTGATTGCACCGTATGGGAGCGCGGTTCAAAAAGTCGGGACGTGTGACTGTTGGCGTGGATGGCGACGTCGAACGGGAGTGCGCCGTGTGGAGCTTCAAAGAGGCCTAGAATGAGGTGGTGTCGCGTTGTTTAAATAAAAAAATAGGGATTATCCTGTTTATTTAAATAGTGCTAGCTTCAAAAATTCATATCTTGGTGTAGAAAACTTACAAAAATAAAATAGAAATACTCTTTTGCTCAGTGAACAGAGGAGAACAATGTGGAAATAATTTGAGGTCTATTTGATGCATGTTCTATTTTTAATTAATTAAACAATATTTTAAGTCTTTTGATTCTCCATGCATATAGACATTTCACCATGGCTTAAAATCTTGGCATGTTGTTGCCTCTGTCTTAGAGAACATTCCTTGATTTTTCTAAAGTCAGATGAGATCTCTAGACACAGAGCCATATTTTTTAAGATTATGTCTATTATTTACATAAATTAATCATAATAATTATCATGTTGCTTAAAAAATTCCAAGAAAATTTTAGAAGGTTTAAAGTGACCAGAGAACCCTTTGGAAAATATTTCATGGGTTCAGTCATTGAGAACACACCTAATTTCCACCAACCCTAAAACACAAAGAAAATTAAATTTGGGTAACACAAACATATAAATTACTTAATTTTTAATCTCCACTAAGATTTAAAGTTTTGAGAACTCCCCATAAAAATTTCAAAATATTTGGAGCTCATTCAATAACTCAAATTTATTTTTCAAGCTAAATGACATTTTTGGCACTAAAATGATTTTTAATAATTAAAATATAACTCAAAAAATTATTAAAATTAGTTTTTGGAGTCCTCTGTGGTTAGAGGAAGTTTTTAAAAATAAATTTGAAATTAAAATAAAAATTTCATTTTCAAGCCTATTTTTAATATTTAAATAATTAAAAAATGAGAAAAATCACAAAAATAATAAAATTCATGAAAAATTGTTTAAAATTAATGAAAAATTGTTTTCTAAGCACTTAGAAACAATTGGAATATTTTTCCTTATTTCTATATAAAGATATTGAATTTTGAAACTTAAAAATATTTTTTAAAGCCTAAAAATGAATTTTCACTAAAATAATTCCAATAAATCAAAGAAAAAGAAGAAGAATGTAAAATTTGCTTCTCTGGGTTTTCTAACCTCAGGGAGATTTTTTTAAAAATATAAAATCTAATTTCACACATTTAAAATATTTTATAATTAATAAACACTCCAGAACTTGAAATAATTTTAATAATTCAAATAAAACTTAATAAATCATGAAAATTTGTTCAAATGATTCTCTGGTCTAAGTATACCTCCAGTAAAAATTTTAAAGTATTAGGCTTTGCCTTGGTCAAGTTATGGAATTATCTTTGAAAAAAATTCTATTTTTACATAAAAATAAATATGTAAATTAAATTAAATTTTGAAAAATCATATTTTCTCCTCTGATGTCTTAGTTGACCCATGAGTGAGGTGGGATAAAATTTTAAAGTCATTTAAACTGAATTTGACAAATTATGAAGTAATAGAGCCTTACGAGCAAAAGTGAAATTTTGAAAATTTAGCCTTAATTAACATTTAAGCTTAATTCAAGAAAGGGATAAGGATAACCTCTGATTTTAACTAACTTATTTGGATGATTGAAACATAAGGGTATTAATTGGTAGAAACCAACCTCACTCTTTCATAATTAAAGGATAAATTTGTAATTTCCATAAATTATTAAAATTTGGAAGTCTACTTAACTAAATGATCCTAGACTTAGGGGTATGACTTTGGAAGTTGATAACTCACTAATTTAACACCCCTACTTGATGCTCAAACGACATTTAAGTGTTTTGAAAATGAATCATCATCACTTAAA
>NW_018165478.1:108636-109616 GCF_001263595.1 Phalaenopsis equestris | reverse complement strand
TGAGTGCCTTGATAACATTAACTTGCCCCTTTAAGGGTCCTCACCCACATAATCCTCAAATTAAATCACAAGTGATAATTACCTTACTCATAGGGATAATTGAAACTTCAATGTTCACTGAGCATTAAAAGTATTTTTATAGGATGAATTATTAAGCAACATAATAAGTTTAAAATGAGCTCGAGACCTTTCACCAGGTAGTGAGAGGGGAGCATGGACCTGCTTCTTCCTCTATACCTATTGGATACCTCAGAGGTATACTAAACTTATTTTGCTTGACAAAAATCATCCTTAATCAAATCCAGAGGGACCCACCAAGATGTGACCTAGGGTTAGGAAGGTCACTAAAACCTTACTTTTTTTGCTTTACATAAAATGTTCTAACGTGCATTTTAAGTTTCAGGTGGTGGAATAAGAAGGCTCGCCAGATACGCTTATACAGTTTACAACGCCTTCTTTCTTGTACTTTCATACTGTACTTTTGATGCTGACACAAACTTACATGTTAAACAATGATGTCACCCTGCTTGAAAACTAAAACTGTCAGGATAGCCACAAAACTAAAATCAACCAAGATGAAAATCACCTCCACAACATTAAAAATATAAAACAACTCAAAATTTAATCACAAACATCACACAAAACAACAACTACAACTAAATTAAGACATCTCTATCGGATGATCAGGAATCCCTCAAAGGAGGTAACCTACGGTTGCTAACGAGGCTTACCACGGTCCAAATGAAATTATGGAGCTCATTAAGTTGAGTGTAGTAAATTCATTTGGACTAAGTGAATCCAATAGAAAATAGTGATGCCGGAACGAGGGAACCGTGGGATCCTGACCGGTGTCGCTCTAATCAACTTTAACATGCCCCATAAAATTTAAAGAACTTCAACCATAGGGCCACCTGATTTGACATCATCCTAGAAAACTCAAACTCATCACGGCAAGGAGCTTGGAGCTAGCATGGAGGGCA
>NW_018165478.1:76289-108393 GCF_001263595.1 Phalaenopsis equestris | reverse complement strand
CCCATAGTTCTTCCTCCTTTGGATTCCAAAAATAAAATGCTCCAAATTTGAGCCAATCCCATTTCACACCTCTTTGTCTGATATCGTTGAAAAGTCCTATCCTTTTGAAATCCTTGAAGATAATATTTCCTGATTTTTATCGAGAGTTTTCTTAGATGACTTCGGTCATTTAAGATGTAATTAACTATAGGGGCATGCCCTTATAGGAAGCTTTTTCTGAACCCAGCTTAATATAAATCCTATTTAATTCTTCATATTAATTAGAGGAAATTGTCGCCAAATAAAACAGTTTCACAAACCAAACAGACATCATATATTTCTCAGTTTATTTGATCGAGTCTCATCCTCAAGTCTTGTGTTTATCCTTCGGGATAGACACAGGGTTTGAGGTACATCGTTCTTTCATTTAAACTATGAAAAATATGGGGTCAATTTGATTTCATATTTTTCTAAACATTAAAATTTCCTTCAGAAGTGGGCAATGGGATTTCAATTCTAGTGACCAACAGCTTCTTACGGGCAACTCTTCCAACAAAAATAGTGTCGATAGCTCTGGCGACTCGGCGACTCCGCTGGGGACTAGCCCGCTGGGGACTAGCTTTTCTCTCCATTAAAATAAGGAAATATTATCTTCACACATCGTTAATGTGTCCATATCTCTCTTGGACCAAATTACTTTTCTTCAGCTTACATATTTTACCCATTTCTATCTTGGTAAAGTACGGCCAACTCTATGGACTTCAGGACTGTCTGTTCGACCAGATTTGGACAAAGAGGTTCAATAGAGAGGTTTAGGAGGCCATTAAGGACTTTTTAATCTTCATGTGGGGTCGGAACCCCAAAAGGTGTGTCGGTGGACTAGTTCTACCTGGGCATTGTGTGTTGCTAAATGGGTCTCGCACTGGTCCTAAACACTTCGCATCTCTCTTTCAAGTTTGATTTGCTAGCTTGCAAACTAAATCAAATTCGTGTCATGCTGCGCACGCTTTAAAATTTCCTTATATAAATTAAATTATTTTTTTTCTTTTAAAACTACTTTCATTAAAAAATTTTAAAACTCCCACCAAATTAAATAAAATAAAATAATAAACTTACCCGGTCTAAATACCAATCTCTATTTAGTGCTTGTACTAAGATTATGAGGTTTTGGCCATATAACTAAACCCAAAACTTTCTGTTTTCAAGCTGTTGCAATGGCCTACCCAACGCTACTTTTTCCTGCAACTTGCCGACAAGTCATGAAGCCCGCAACGTTGCTCCTACCATCAAGTTTGGAGCCAGATTTGAAGACCTCGAGGTTATCCTTAGGAAGGCTCTGTTTGTCGTGATGAAAGTCACCGCTCCAGAAGTTCAGGAGTCACCTGCTGAGTTCAACCTAAACTGACTTCAGGATTTCCCTTCTTATAAGAAAGTCAAGATTATTGTCGTCGTGGCATCTACCAAGCCTGCTGTCCCCGCTGCTGCTAAGGGGAAAGAAGTAATGATCATTGAAGATCATTGAAGATCCTCATTGAAGATCCAACTGAGGGATTAGTTGTCCCGCCATCAGTATTCAAAATCAAGTCAGGTTCAAAGGCTACACCATTAACTCAAACCCAAAGGAGAAACCGTAGCAGGAGAGTTCGGAGGGCTTCTAAAGCTTAAGCTCCTAAGGAAGTACCTACTGATGAAGATCCTCACCGGGAACATACTCGCTCTTGCGAGGAAGTAGATTCCATCCTTTGATGGATACCAACGGGTACGAGAATATCCAGAAAACTGTCGTTGCATTATCATCACTTCATGGACAAAGTGTGGAGAGAAAAAAACCTACTCCTATCACCCGAGTCAGTTCAATTGGGCTTAGCCGCCAAAGAAGGTTGTTTAGTCAGTGAACTACATAAACGAGCGAGACATGCAATATCCCCTCGCATGAAGAAATAAATTTTAAAGCACGTCAAATCAGCCAAATAATCTCAAAAGTTAACTGAGGCTTTGCCTACTCGCATTCGTGTCTGGTTTTTCTTTGGGAGCAAAGTTGATAACACCATAGTCACCACTAAGTCTGCCGTTGTCAGGACCATAGGCTGTCAACCAATTAAGTCAAGACTGGGTCTAAGAATTTTACCAAGCACGCACCACAAAGACATCCCTAAAATTCTAAAGAAAAATATAAATAGATTACCTGGTACCATAGTTGGTCTGCACTATAGAAAGCGTACTTCTCCTTGACATCCCATTATTTCTGCTAGGACAGTCCGTCCTGAGACATTATCATCAAAGAAAAAGGTATGGATACCCAAGGTTGTTGTACCAATACAGTCTAGTAAGCCCGCAAGGCAAGATCATGGAATGAAGCCAGGGTCCGAAGTATCTAACATCGTCGCAGCGATTACCAGTGAAATGGAAGAACAAGAGGAGCAGGTCCAACAGGGTCCTCCATATCTTAAAACAATTAAAGAATCAATGATTGAAGAAAAGGTTGAAAAGCTCAGGGCCGAGATTTTCGAGTTGGCTTGGGAACACGTAGTTTCCAACGACAACAATGATGAAGATTTTGACTATAAATAATGATTACCTCAAAGAGAGGATTTCATGGATGTCTATGTCATTGAAACCAGAGCCGCTACATCTGCGTGCGAGGCTCAACCTCTCATCGAAGAGAAAGTCGTGGATGAGCTGCGTAGGGCTATCCTCCTAAGGGATGAACAAGTTAGTCAACTAGAGAAATAGATAGAAGAGATAGCTGCAGCCATGACCGCCATGGCCACCATTCAAGGGCAATCACAAACACCACAACTAGCCTCTCCGGAGATCAACCAACCATAAATCATACATATTACAGATGAAAGAAGAGAAGTTGCCTCAACAAACAGAGATGAACAACCAAAGAAGGATTATCCATCAAGCACCATACCAGAGAAAGAATTTAAGCAAATGGTCGAGCAAGTTCGAGAAGCCTTAACCCAATCCAAGGGTGGTGTATTGATTCTAAAGGGTAGACCTTACCCGGAAGAATTCAATGTCTTACCCTTCCCCAAGGGTTTCATGGCCCAAAACTTTAAAATATTTAATGGGACTGAAAATCCCAGACAACATATAGCACATTTTTGAGGCAGTTATGGCAACACAAGAAATAGCGAAGCTTTACTCTTTCAACAGTTCGTTAGCAGCTTGTCAGGGATCGCCTTCGATTGGTATGATGATTTGCCCAACAGATCAGTAAAGACATTTGCTGAGCTGGAACAATTATTTGTGAAGAGATTTGCCGGAGTGCAACATCATGTGTCTATAGGAGAGCTCATGATGGGCCCAACGAGACTTAACGAGACTTTGGTGGACTACATTTTGAGGTAGAGAAACCTTAGCCTAAAGTGTGAACCTCAGCTACAGAAACATCATGCGATTGAGATCTTACTCAAAAGCATTCATGGGCCAGTAGCCTTCATGCTCAAGGGACTCACCATCAATCCTTCGAGAAGCTACTCAGTAAAGTCAGCAGTCTTCAAGAAGAAATCAAACATATGGATTCACACGAGAAGTTCAAGGCAACCAAAGTATTTGAAAAGAAGTCAGGAACAATAGCGACTGTCAACAAAGGAAAATAACCAATGAAGGTATATGCAGAAAATCCTCATAGTCTTCATCACAGCATACTCAGAAACAGAACCAGTAACCTCCTCAAGGAGGTTCATTTCAGAATAAGAGAATATCTATGGCAGAACGATGGAAGATGGTGTATTCTTTCAAAGATGAAGTCATATCCAAGATGTTTAGAAGTCTGATGAAAAAGCCTTAGTTCAGATTACCTTGAATTCGAACTACCAGATCCACAGAAATCCGAAGAGGTCGATAAAAAAGATGAACCAAATTATTGCCTGTATCACCGATTACTGGGACACACTATAGAAGAATGCTTCATTTTTAAGGATTGGCTCGAGAAAAATCTCAAAGAAGGAAATATAACGATCCCAAAAGAATATTTAAAATAACCTGAAAAAGTTTCCATAAATATGATTACGGCTGAGCCAATCTCTCCGATTGATCCATATACTGGAGAAGATGGATCATTGAAACAATCTTCCACATTACCTGGAAAAGCTAGATGAAGTGCGATCTTGAGCAAATCATCCAAGAAAATATTGAACCAAATCCAAAACACGTCTAAACAAACTTCCATTCAGAGTCTCCGAAATGAAGATTTTACCACAAGAGCCATCATTATCAAAAATAAAGAGAAATAAGAATTCCATCATGAAGATTAATAGAACGAAGGGTAGTATAGGGGATGCCTCTGCTAGATTTGTTGTCTCATATTTTCGAAAGTAAATCCTCGAACCCTTGACTTTGTATGATTATCTTTTTGTCCCTCCGGGGTCTTATGAATATATTGATTGTGATTTTGGTTATGTTTTAACTATTTCTAGTGATGACGTAATCAATTATGATCAATCTAACTTTGATCTCAATCCCCAAAACGATCCTCAAATCGTACTTAAGTCTGACGAACTCGTTAACAATACCGAAGAAGGCATCAACGATAACAGCTACGACAACACTGAAATTGAGGAGCCAATCCTCGAGCACCACGATACGTCATTTGTCATCAACTTAGATCTTTCTGACAAAGAAGAAACACTGGAAAATTCAACAAAGTTACCTTAAGAAGAAGAAATTACAGAAATAAACATAAGGAGCGGGAAAGTGTTACCCCTGAGAACAGCTCCAGTGGATAAAGGAAAATAAATAGTAACTCAAGAAGAACTACCTCCACCTCCACCAGTGGAAGAACCACACAACCAAGTGAAAATTGGAGGACCACATAAAGTGGATTACAATGTGCTAGCTCATCTTAGAAAGCAGCAAGCCCGATTAAGCATCTATGATGCTCTAATCCTATCAAAGAAGATGAGAGTCTCTAGTTACAGCACTTTGGTTGACCCAAAAATTTGCTTAGCTCAGTTGGCCAGCACATCCTCAGATGGGCATCCTCATCCTCAGATGAATTTTGCTCGTTGAAAGAACAGCCTGGGGTGACCTTCACAGATGAAGATTTGTTGTTCGGTATCACCGACCACAACCGACCACTCTACGTCTTTGTTAACATCGCCAGATTTATGTTGTCTAGAGTTTTAGTAGATCCTGGAGCATTACTCAACTTTATGAGCCTATAGACATTGGCCTATTTGGACATCGAACCTCAAGAGCTTACAACCACTAAAAAGATGTTAAGAGGATTTAACCAAAAAGGAGAGAGAACCCTCAGATCATATTGGATCGTTTACTTTGTTTATGAAGGTTGGAGAACTAGCAACAACTGCCAAGTTTCATATTATCGATGCCGAAAACTCTTTTAACGCTCTACTGGGTCAGCCGTGGATTCATGAAAACAACATGGTTCCATCGTCTCCACACCAGTGCATCAAGTACTACAAAGATAGCCAAGAACACTGCATCAAAGGAAATTTACAACTGTTTTTAGTTCATGAAGTGGGTATTTATGAAGATGTTGCCTACTACGCACCTCCAAGGAAAAATTGTCACAAATAAAAGTGAAGATTCAGAACAATCACAAAGAGAAGGCCATTCAACTTCGCTTCAGCGATCTTCCACCTCTATCTTACAACAAGTTGGTGGAGGTTCTTTTAGTTCGCGCACTCGAGGTCAAAGCCAGGGATTTTAGAGGTCAAGGAAGTCCGTAATATAGGCTCAAAGCCGATCAAATTTTACCGTGCTTCTACATGTACTAATCTTGAAAATCATGTAAATTTGGATGAGGATCCTAATGAATTAATGGAATTGCCTTTTGGTTACTTTTCACCTTACGTACAAAAGTTAATTCAACAAGGAAACTTGCCAAAACAAATGCCAAGAGATAAATTACAACTTTTTGAAAAGTTATGGAGTGTTAAAAGTCGAACTACAAACTCAAAAGAGGGTCTCAGATCTGGTACAGTTGGATCAGTCGATAATTCAGAATTTTGTATGGCTGTTACTAGTGAATCAGGAAAGGATTGCCTCGATATAGAGGATGACTCTACTGATCAATTGATAGAAGATGCTCCGCCAGAATTTAAGGAGGAAATTAAATCAACGGTTGATGAATTGAAGGAAATTAACCTCGAGACTGAAGAACAACCCCGACCTACATTTATAAGTTCTCTACTCAACGATGAAGAATCTCTTCGGTTGATCAATTTGTTAACAGAATTGAAAGATTGTTTTGCATGGAGTTATGATGAAATGTCAGGACTGTTTGCAGAAGTTGCAGTTCATAAACTTGGGGTGGACAGGGTTATAACCCCAGTAAAACAAGCTCCAAGAAGAATGCGTCTCGAAATAGAGCAACAAGTCATTGCCGAGGTGCAAAAATTAATAGAAGCTAACTTTGTAAAAGAAGAGCAATACCCCACATGGTTAGCCAATATTGTACCTGTCAAGAAGAAAAATAGACAAATCCGCGTTTGCGTCAACTTCAGGGATTTGAACAAAGCGTGTCCAAAAGACGACTTTCCACTACCAATATTGGAAATGATGGTGGATATCGCTTCTACACATGAAATCTTCTCTTTCATGGACGAATCGTCGGGATACAACCAAATCAAGATGGCTACCGAGGATGCAGGACTTACAACCTTCAGGACACAAATTGAAATTTTCTGTTACACAGTGATGTTGTTTGGGTTAAGGAATGTCAGAGCAACATATCAACGTGCAATGACGAAGATTTTTAACGACCTCATTCACAACCAAGTAGAATGCTACGTGGATGATTTGATCATCAAAAGAAAACAAAAAATAGACCATTTGTGTGATTTGAGGATTGTGTTCGAACGGTTATGACAATATGACCTTAAAATGAATCCTTAAAGTGCGCCTTTGGCGTTATCTCCGGAAAATTTCTAGGATTCGTCGTCCATCATCGGGGAATTGAGATCGACCCAGATAAAATTAAAGCTATCTTGTAAAGGCCTCCTCCTAAACTTTAAAGCAACTACGTTCCTTCCAAGGGAAGTTGGCATATCTGAGACACTTTATTTCTAATCTCTCAGGTAGGTGTCAGCCCTTCTCGGCATTAATTAAAAAGGATGCCAAATTTGTTTGGGAAGGGAAATGCCAATGGGCCTTTGAGGACGTTAAACAATAATTAATGACACCTCCTATTTTGGCAGCCCCTATCCCAGGGAAACCTTTGATATTTTATACCGCAACCTTAGATGACTCTATTGGAGCCCTCTTAGCCCAAGTCAATGATGAGGGTAAATAAAATGCACTCTAATACTTGAGTTGTCGTCTAACACCGACGGAAGTGAGGTATCCACCTATTGAGAAGCATCGTCTGACATTAATTTTTGTCTCCTAAAAGCTTAGACATTGCATGATTTCTCATAAGATTACCCTAATCTTGAAAGTTAATTTGTTGCAATACTTGATGACCCGACCAACACTCTCCGGACATCTAGCAAGATGGTCGATGATCTTATTGCAATTCGATATAACTTTTTTCCCCTCCATGCTATCAAGGGACATATTCTAGCAGATTTTCTCGCTGCACACCCACTGTGAGCTGGGTCCCCTCTCGACGACGAACTACCAGATGAGAAAATATTATAAATGGAATTCTCCACAGCACAACGTTGGGAGATGTACTTCGACAGAGCTTCGTTAGCCAGAAAAGACAAGGACCAGGCACAGTCATACTAGGCAAGCAGGAATCGGTCTGATCTTTATCACACCAGATAAGGGTATGTTGAGATTTTCATACCACCTGATAGAGTCGTGCACCAACAATAAAGCAGAATATGAAGCCTTAATCACTAGATTAGAGTTGTCAATCTCAACGGATATAACGGGACTCTCAACTCGTCATCCAACAAGTCACTCGACAATACAAAATTCTGAAACCAAGACTAGTAGAATATCACTGATACGTGATGAGCCTAATGGATCAAATCCCCTATGTGACCTTCCACCGGATTCCTAGGGGAGATAATGCCCATATCGATGCTCTAGCAAAACTCGCTAAGGAGCTGGCATGTCCCCCGGAGGATTCCATTGAAATCACAGTACAAGGAAGACAAGTTCTGTCTTGAATCGACCTCAAAATTCTACACAAGCTCAGAAAAGAGGAAACAACGATTGTAGTTGCGGATATCAATGAAGATTGGCGCAAGCCAGTAATAGAATATTTGCATACTCAAAAGCTGCCAGAAGACAAGTCTGAAGCACACCATATCACAAAGAGAGTTATGTCGTACACTATAGTGGGTGATGTCCTTTACAGAAGATCGTTCGACCAAATGTGGCTGTGGCTACGATGCCTAAGCAAAGTCGAAGCCCAAATTATTGTCAAAGAAGAAGTACATGTTGGATTGTGTGGTTGGATTGTGTGGTGCTCACCAGTCATGACCAAAAATGAAAATGAAGATCAAGAGACTCAGATATTATTGGTCAGCAATGATGTCTGACTGCATGGATAGAGCTAGAAAATGTCACCAGTACCAAGTACATGGGGTGTTCTTGCACCAACCTCCGAATGTGCTTCACTCAACTGTTGCTTTGTGGACATTTGAGTGTTGGGGTATGGACATAATAGGTTTGATAGACCCTCCATCTTCCAAAGGACACAGGTTCATACTTGTCACTACATATTACTTCTCTAAATAGGCAGAGGCAGTGTCGTTACGAGAGGTTACAGCACAGCACATCCTTCAATTCTTCAAGTGCTAAATCGTCTATTGTTTTGGAGTACCACGAAGAATAATTTCCGACAATGGGACAGCTTTTAAATGCACAAAAATCAACAATTTTGTAAAAAGACACGGGATAGATTGGAGATACTCTACAATTTACTATCCTAAAGCAAATGGGTTGGCTGAAGCCTTGAACAAAATATTGGTACAGATTTTAAAGAAAACACTGGACAAAAAAAAAGATTGGAACAACAAATTTTTAAAAGCCTTGTGGGCCTACCAGACGACGTTCAGGACTCCCACTCAGTGTACACCATACATTCTCTGCACCATACATTCTAGTGTACGGGTCCGAGGTCGTACTACCACTAGGAATTCAAACACTATCTCTCAGAGTCGTTGTTGTCAACTAACTTACAGCAGAAGAAAGTGTGAAGCTCAGGCTCAAGGAGCTAAAAGAACTTGAAAGTCTCAAAGGAAAGTGCCTACAAGCACAACAACATCTGGAGCTTTACCAAGCAAAGATGGTACAAGCTCATGACAAATATGTCCGCCCAAGGACATTCAAAGTTGGTGACCTCATCCTCGTGCTCAAAATATTTATTTTTGCACACCGCAAGATAGGTGGAAATTCAATTCAACTTGGGAGGGACCATTTGTCGTTGAAAAGGTTTACGCAGTCTATGCAAAGGTTTACGCAAGAGGAGCCTACCAGTTAGTAGATTTCTGGGGTGAAAGACCCATGCTACCAATCAACGGACGATACCTGACAACATACTGCGCAACTTGATACTGCTTGCCTTCGCTTGATTTTGAATTTTGAAATTTTGATTTTTCTGGGGTTATCTATGTGGCCAAACATCTATGACCGGGTCCAAAATTTTTGTAACAAAATTAACCTTAACATAATAAAATTTTTTTTAAATTTTACACTTCAATCTCCTCTTTCCAAACTTAATATGCTACTAAATTAACAAAACTCACACATAAATAAATGATCTCTTCATAAACTAAAATTTCCTTTAATAAATACTTTGTTTTGTTCTTGTTCACGCTAAGTTTCAGCCCACTGATATTTTTCCTGTCGTCTGCAGGGAAATGTCAGGACAGAGGCTGATCTCCTTTAAAGATGGTTAGAATCTCGCACTAAATGAAGAAATGACACCGCCAGGCAGCACTATAGACTTTGACATCGAATTTAACCAAGTTGACATGGATTATGAAGGATCTTGATGGATGTCATCAGCCGACAGGAAAAGGAAGGGTTGCCCTCACTACTAAGGGTGGTCACCAAAGACAGTGCGTCACTGAAAGGAAAGAACGTTATGGTGCAACAGGTCAGATGGAGGGGCCCAGCTGTTTACCATCCATGATAGCTACGTTGATTGGGGGCCTAGTTGTTGTTGATAATGAAAGGATACCGTTTGCTCCACTATGAAGAACACGACAAAGAAACTCCAGCCAACAAAAATAGAGAGCTTTCTTACGAGAAGATAAGAGACACCAGAAAGAGGCAGACAGCTTGCTCTCTCCTATTCTTGAGGAACGCATTTATGATTCGGGCATGAAAGAGACCTCCTCCAGCCAACCTGCTACAGATGAGGAGTCTGAGCTTGTTAGTCATAGATACTACCAGCTTCAGATGTTCTATGTATTGGTTGCCCTACCTGTAATGCTGAAATACCTGTACGAGCGTCAGCTACAGGGACTCTAAGGCTATTTGTGGAGTGCCCGAGCTGCAATGTTCTACACCTACAACACTGCATCACATTAGTGGAATATGCATCTATTGATGATGGATCTCAATACAACACTGCATCACATTAGTGGAATATGCATCTACTGATGATAGATCTCAAACTGCTGATTACCTGATAGAGGCAGAGCCATATGTCCTAATGGATGTAGAACCATATGTTCTGAGGCGTAAAGAGCCAAACGTCCTGTCAGACGCAGAATCATACATTTTGTTAGAGCCAGAGACACCTCTAGCTTGGGTTCCCACTGATGTTCAAATGAGGGAATACCTGCGACAATTGTCGCCTCCCAGTACGATGGAATATTATAAAATGAGCAAAGTAAATAAAAGAGACTTTGAATTCTACAAAAAAGTACAGGGAAAATTCATCAACATACTGGAGGGATTAGAGCTGTATATCAGTGTCTTCTCAAAGGCTGACGAACAAAGTATACTTGACTGCATTTTTTACCTAAGGAACAGAGGTTGAGCAAGTTTAATTATGGAAAGGACCTATTCTGAACCAAGGAAATGGATGTGAGGAAAAGGGAGGATTATTATCCAGTGTAGCTGCTGCTACAACTTCACAAATGATAGACAAGGGAATCCACTTGGGATCCTCATACACGATCAAGTAGATCCACTGCCTCCACTGATAAAGTGGATGATCAAAAGAATGGTCAGATGAAATATTTTGCCCGCTACCTGCATTCCAAATAATTGTATTATCAACATCTACAACGAGGGTGATTGCGTACCTCCACACATTGATCACCATGACTTTGTGAGGCCTTTTTGTACGGTCTCACTCATGACTAAAGTAGCATCTTATTTGAGAAAGAAATTGACATCATCGGCCCTGGTGAGTTCAGAGGCTCTGTGGAGATTCCCCTACCAGTTAGCTCAGTGCTTGTTCTCAAAGGTAACGGTGCAAACGTTGCCAAGCATTGCATTCCAGGAGTGCGACACCGTAGGGTGTCTGTGACCTTCCGACGGATGGAAAATAACAAAATGCCACATGGTTCTAGAGTTGGAGGAACTACTACCTTATGAGCTATGAGAGGGTTGCAGCTCTGAGCACATGCAAAGGGAACTCTTGTCCTGAAGCTTGGCTTAGATTGTCAACTCGATCAGGAGCTCGTCACAGTTGGAACAGATAGTCAGAGGATTCCTTTCTACTTTACTACATTACAACAATTTGATATGTATCAGAGATGCTCAGCCTATGATGTGTACTTGGAATGAGATATTTTGGATGTACTTTGATGTAGTTAGCATATTGTACTTTTTGAGGCGTTGGCCTACACTTGATCTGTAACATTTATTGAAGCAGATTAATGAAGTTTCTCTCAGAAATTTTTCTTTTTGTCAATTGTCTTTTTTGTCAATTTTATCAATTGTCTTTTTTGTACGATGGATGGAAGCCACGAACCACATGTTGGTTCAAAATTACAACGAACAAAGAACAAAACGACAAACAAAAAATTTAATGATAATAAAATTTAAACAAAAAATAACCAATGAACAAACAACAAAACAACTCTCTTTTGAAAAATCAACCAACTAAAATTAAATTTTAAAAACATATTTTGAAAAATTAAATGTGATAAAAACAACAGAAAAAGAAAATAAATTTGTTGAGTTGATTCTCTTGATTTTGGAGTTTTTTTACTCTTTGCTTGCGCAGCACGACTATCTTTGTCTACACTAATTCTCTTCACATCCCCGCGAAATTTCACATTCTGCCATTCTGCACAAAAACTCACAAAACTCACAAATTTTCACAAATCTTCTTCAACAATGTCAACCTTTTCACATGACACACATCTTTGGATTTAACACCACAAATTCTCATTTTCAAAACAGTCCTTAACTTTTGATTCACCCTTTTGAGGTCAGTCCCTACCTTCCGACACTCTCTTTTGAGATTGATCCCTACCTTTCAATTTTCATTTTTGAATCAGTCCTTAACTTCTAATTCACTCCTTTTGAGGTCGGTCCTTACCTTCTGACGCTCTCTTTTGAGATTGATCCCTACCTTTCAATTCTAATTTTCTAATCAGTCCTTAACTTCTGATTCACTCCTTTTGAGGTCGGTCCTTACCTTCTGACGCTCTCTTTTGAGATTGATCCCTACCTTTCAATTCTCATTTTCAAATCAGTCCTTAATTTCTGATTCCCTTTTTTTGAGGTCGGTCCCTACCTTCTGACACTCTCTTTTGAGATTGATCACTACCTTTCAATCCTTGTTTTTGAATCAGTCCCTAACTTCTGATTCACTACTTTTAAGGTCGGTCCTTACCTTCTGACACTCTCTTTTGAGATTGATCCCTACATTTCAATTCTCATTTTTGAATCAGTCTCTAATTTCTGATTCAATACTTTTGAGGTCAGTCCTTACCCTCCAACACTCCACTACCTATCAATTCTCATTTTTGAATCAGTCCTTAACTTCTGGTTCACTCCTTTTGAGGTTAGACCCTACCTTCTGATGCTCACTTTTGAGATTAATCATTAACTTTCAATTCTCATTTTAGAATTAGTCCTTAACCTCTGATTCACCCTTTTGAGGTCGGTCCCTACCTTCCAACACTCTCTCTTGTGATTGATCCTTAACTTTCAATCCTTATCCTGGAATCAGTCCCTAACTTCTGATTCCTCTCTTTTCATGATCGATCATTAACTTCCGACCCTCTTCTAAAATTAATACCTGAATTTCAAATTTAACCCCGGGGTCAGCACTTACACACTGATTCCCATCTTCTATAAATTCCTGAAATCATTTAACTCAAAATCCACTCTCATATCCCCAGTAAGAGCTCCTACTTCTTGAATTTGATCAAATATTCACCTACTATATTCCCCAGTGTAAGCAAATAGCACGCACAATCCTACACTCCTTCTATGTTTCTTGACTTAGGAGTTTGTATTATTTTGTTGATCTTGTCGGTCAACGCCAATACGCGCAGTGCTTACCCAGTACAACACACCTATTGGGGGTCAATTTGTTGACCTCATTTTTTGTTGAGGTCTATTTTTCCTTTTGGTAGCTTAATGTCTAGCCATAGTACTTCATGTTGACTATTCCTAGAAAACTAGAAGATGAACCCTCACTATTATAAATTTAATTCTACTCTCTTCTTTGATCAACTTGAAGTGTCACATATTGGTCCTAACCTCCAGCACTTAGTAGGGGGGATCACTATGAGGGAGCTCAAGAAGAGTTACTATAGGACTGTTGGACCTTAGGGTTGACCTTAGGTGTTGGTCTAGAGCTAAGGCACCCACCAACGAGCACCTCACTCAAACCACTCACAAGCACAAACCAAAATTTCTTGAGACTTTGATCCCTTAATCCTTTGGGAGACACATGTAGATGGTCCCCTAAACCCACTAGACCTAGGCTAGGGTTTGGCTAAGACCAGTACATAGAGGACCCAAATGGGATTTCTATTGGTCCATGGCTTATTTATGGTGGTTGGCACCCCAACTCTCCCAAAATGTAACTTAGTCTTTTGCCCCTAAACTCCTCCAAATTACCTAAGTACCCTTGAAACCCTAAATTTGGCCAAAATTCCCAAATTTATCCAAATTTATTCAAAAATCATTTCAAACTTTTAAAAATACCCAAATTACCCAAAATTGCAAATTACCAAAATACCCCTCCTCAGCCCAAAATTCTAAAAATTCCAAAAAATCCCGAAAATTTCCAAAATATTTCAAATATTCTCAATTTCACTTTTCTCAACTACCAGATGACCCAATTTGGCCATTTTGACCATTTTGACCAAAACCCCTAAAATTGCCTTTAAAGGCCCAATCTCCCTAAATCCACCTCAAATGTCCATCAAACTGGTCTCATTTTCCCCCAATTTCAATCCTAAACTCAAATTCACCTTCCATATGAACAATCTAATCCAAATCCAAGCTCAATTGGACCATGATTTGAGCCTAATTTTGATCCAAATCAAAACCCCCAATTTTTGCCACATGACCTAATCTCACCTAATTAAACCCATAGATCACTCAATTGGCACCTAATTCATGTTGAAAACTATTCATAACATTCCTAAACATCAAAATTTATCTTAATTGGCCCTGGTGAGGCTTCAATTTCATTTAATTTCAACCCAAATCCAAAAATCCCCAAATTTGCCCCAAATTGGCCATGTCTCAAAATTCCACCAAGTTGTTTGCCTTAGCCCCAAAATTTCCATTCTATTCCTTCAAGAAAATTCTTTATAACATCTCCCTTGATTATTTGGAACATTAAATTGAGCCAAATTCCAAGCCTATCCCAATCTAGACCCAAGTCTAGCCCAACATGCACAAATTGACCAAATTTTAAAATCCTCCAAATTGGCCCTCCAATTGAACTCAAAATCATTTCAATCCTTCACTAAAACTCTTCATTTTTCTTTACAATCATCTATATCAAATGCATGAATTAATTGGGCTCAACGTCATGGCTAGCCTAGCCCAAACCCAAGTTTGGGTCATTTGAACCCACATTAGACCCATGCACTAAAGTTAGCCTAACCACCCCAAACCAACCAAATTAATAACTCCCCAGCCATTGGTTGGACCCTAGTGACCAGTCTAAACTCCATAAAACCACCTAATTTAATCCATGGACCAAAGTTCCCCTAAATTAAGGGATTTGGTTTCCAAAATTGCTTAAGCTTAAGATTTTTTTTTCCAAAACAAAGCTTAAACCCATTTAATTGTTGTAACATATTCCTATGAGATCCCTGAGCCCTCTAGCCACCTCCCCCAGCCTGGTAGGCAGGCCTAGTGGCCGGAAAACATGAAAACTGTGAGCCACCCCCATGGAATCAAGCCTCATTGCCTTCCACCTAAGAATCACTTTTCACCCCCGAATTGGCCAAGACAAGAAATTTTTTATAAAAGCTCACCTCCACAGCCATGGGAGGTGTGCTGAAAATTTCTCAGAGAGACCCCTCCAAATTGCTCCTAGAGACTCTTTGAGACCTCCTTAGCTCAAGCCAACCACTTTCCCCCACTGATTCCCACTGTGGAAGCTCAATTTTGAGCTCAAACTTCTACCAATAACCAGGATAGAGCTCACCACATCTCCACAGTCCATCAAACTCAAACTAAATTCACCCACACCTTCACCACAGTGAAAGAAGGAGAAGCCCCATCAAATCCCCCTTCCACAGAGACCCTAGCATAGCTCTAGACCAACACCTAAAATCGAGTTTGGTCAAATTCATACCTAGACCTTTCACCACAACAAGAGGCTCAATCTCTAGCCTCCTTGGACCTCCAAAAACGTGTTGAGGACCTCAGATTGAAGCTTCCCTTCTCAAAGCCAAGGTATTGATCTCCTCCTCTTCCCGAGCCTATTTTCACTCTCCATTTGTTTAGAGTTGATTTCATGGCATCTTAACTGTATAGATATGATCTACTAATCAAGACGAGCATTTAAAAAAAAATTCATTCAATTTGGTTAAGAAATGAGAGAGATATCAAGCTTTGAAAACAGACGGTTCTCAGGTTAGACCATCGGGGACGATGACAAAGCGTCGTTGAATCATGCATGTATCAAACGGAGGGCTCTGATTGCACTGAATGGGAGCACGGTTCGGAAAGGCGGGACGCATGGCTGCTGGCATGGATGGCGGCATCGAATAAGAGCGCGTCGCATGGAGCCTTGGAGAGGCCTAGGATGAGGTGGCACAGCACTGTTTAAATAGAAAAATAATGATTTTTCTATTTATTTAAATAGCCCTAGCTTCAAAAATCCATATCTTGGTGTAGAAAAATCACAAAAATAAAATAAAAATACTCTCTTGCTCATTGAACAGAGGAGAACAATGTGAAAATAATTTGAGGTCCATTTGATGTATGTTTTATTTTTAAATAATTAAACATTGTTTTGAGTCTTTTGATTCTCCATGCATATATAAATTTCACCATGGCTTGAAATGTTGACATGTTGTTGCCTCTGTCTTAGGGAACATTCCCTAATTTTTCTAAAGTCAGAGGAGATCTCTAGACAGAGAGTCATATTTTTCAAGATTATGTCTATTATTTACATAAATTAATCATAATAATTAGCATGTTGCTTAGAAAATTCTAAGAAAATTTTGGAAGATTTATAGTGACCAGAGAACCCTTAGGAAAATATTTCATGGGATTCTTTAGAAAAATTTCTCATGAGCCAAGTCATTCAAAATAAACCTAATCTTTACAAACCCTAAATCACTAAAGTAATTAATTTTGAAAAATACAAACAACAAATTGACTTAATTTTTAATCTTTATTATTATTTAGGATCCAGAGAACTCACCATAAAAATTTCAAAGCATTTTGAGTTCATTTAGTAACTTAAGTTGATTTTTAAAGATAAATGATATTTTTGGCACTAAAATAATTTTTAATAATTAAAATATATCTCAAAAAATTATAAAAATTGGTTTTTGGAGTCCTCTGTGGTCAGATAAATTTTCTAAAAATAAATTTGAAATTAAAATAAAATTTCCATTTTCAAGCCTATTTTTAATATTTAAATAATTAAAAAATGAAAAAAATCAAAAAAAATAAATAAAACTCATGAAAATGTTCTAAATTGTTCTCTAAGAACTTAGGAACAATTGGATTTTTTAAATAAAGATATTGAATTTTGAAACTTAAAAATATTTTTTAAAGGCTAAAAATGAATTTTCACTAAAATAATTCCAATAATTCAAAGAAAAATAAAAAAAATGTAAAATTTGCTTCTCTAGATTCTCTGATCTTAGGGAATTTTTTTTAAAAATATAAAACTTAATTTTCACATTTAAAACATTTTATAATTAATAAACACTCCATAACTTGAAACAATTTTAATAATTCAAATAAAACTTAATAAAAATGAAATTTTATCCAAATGATTCTCTGGTCTAATTCTACCTCCAGTAAAAATTTTAAGAGATTAGGCTTTGCCTTGGTCAAGTTATGGAATTTTCTTTGAAAAAAATCCTATTTTTACATAAAAATAAATATGTAAATTAAATTAAAATTTGAAAAATCATATTTTCTCCTCTAATGTTTTATTTGAACCATGAGTGAGGTGGGATAAAAATTTCAAATTCATTTGGATTAAATTTGATAAATTATGAAGTATTAGAGTCTTAGGGGCAAAAATGTAATTTTTTAAATTTAGTCTTAATTAAAATTTAGGCTTAATTCAAGGAGGTAAAAGGGTAACCACTAATTTTAACTAACTTTTTTGGATGATTGAACACAAGAAAATTAATTGGTAGAAACCAACGTCACTCTTTCTATAATCAAGGGATAAATTTGTAATTTCCTTAAATTATTAAAATTTGGAAGTCTAGTCAACCAAATGATCCCAAACTTAGGGGTATGATTTTGGGTGTTGATAACTCACCAATTTAACAACCCTATTTGATGTTCAAATGACTTTCAAAAATGAATCATCATCACTTAAAATTCAATCACTTTCAAAAAAAATAATAACAAAGAGATCTACCAAAATCTTAAGGGCTTAGTAGTGACCTAGGCTAAGTCAAATTTGGTTAAATGAGGATTAGAAAAGAGAACATAGTTTAAAATTGAACATCTTTCAAACACTACAAGCCCAAATTAAAAAGTTGGCTGAGTGCCTTGATAACATTAACTTGCCCCTTTAATGGTCCTCACTCCATAATCCTCAAATTAAATCACAAGTGATAATTACCTTACTCATAGGGATAATTGAAACATCAATGTTCACTGAGCATTAAAAGTATTTTTATATGATGAATTATTAAGCAACATAATAAGTTTAAAATGAGCTCGAGACTTTTTACCAGGTAGTGAGACGAGAGCATGGACTTGCTTCATCCTCTAGACCTGTTGGATACCTCAGAGGTCTATTACTTAATATATTTTACTTAACAAAAATCATCCTTAATTAAACCCATAGACACCCACCAAGATGTGACCTAGGGTTAAGAAGGTCACTAAAACCTTACTTCTTCTGCTTTACATAAAATGTTCTGACGTGCATTTTGAGTTTCAGGTCGTGGAATGAGAAGACTCGTCAGGTACGTTTTTACAGTTTACAGTGTCATATTTCTTGTACTTTCATACTGTACTTTTGTTGCTGACACAAACTTGTATGCTAAACAATGATGTCACTCTGCATGAAAACTAAAGCTGTCAGGATAGCCACAAAACCAAAATGAAAACTAAAACTAAAATCAACCAAGATGAAAATCACCTCCACAACATTTAAAATATAAAACAACTCAAAATTTAATCACAAACATCACACAAAACAACAACTACAACTAAATTAAGACATCTCTATCAGATGATCGGGAATCCCTCAGAGGAAGTAACCTATGGTTGCTAACGAGACTTCCCACGGTCCAAAAGAAATTATGGAACTCATTAAGTTGAGTTTAATAAATTCATTTGGACTAAGTGAATCCAATAGAAAATAGTTGTGTCGGAACAAGGGAACCATGGGATCTTAACCGATGTTGCTCTAATCAACTTTAACATGCCCCATAAAATTTAAAGAACTTCAACCATAGGGCCACCTGATTTGACATCATCCTAGAAAACTCAAACTCATCACGGCAAGGAGCTTGGAGCTAGCATGGTGGGCAGCGTGGCCATCTTCAACAGCAAAATATGTCTTCCCCAGCTAAATCATTCCTTCCTTAGAATTAAACAACAAATCTGTAAGACTTCGAGGTTGTTTATTTATGCAACATAAATCCTCACCTTATATTTAGGCATTTGCACAATTATGTTGTGCAATCTAAGCCCTAACTCGCCTTAGGATTCTGAGGTTGTCGTCCTTCATGACCTAAATCCTCACATCTTTTAGGTTATTTGTGCGATCGTTTCACACAAATGTAAGCCCTAACAAATAAAATTGGCAGGATGAAACACTTAAATATTTATCCTCAAAATTAAAGCCAACCCATAGGATAGACCAGGAAGTCACTAAGGTTCTCCTTCGGATCAATGACATCCTCTAGTTATTTCTCCTTTGGATTCCAAAAACAAAAATGCTTCAAATTTGAGTCAATCCCATTTCACACATCTTTGTTTGATATCGTTGAAAAGTCCTATCCTTTTAAAATCCTTAAAGATAATATTTCCTTATTTTTATCGAGAGTTTTCTTAGATGACTTCGGTCATTTAAGATGTAATTAATTATAGGGGCTTGCCCTTATAGGAAGTTTTTTCCGAACTCAGCTTAATATAAACCCTATTTAATTCTTCATAATAAATAGGAGAAATTGTTAGCAAATAGAACAGTTTTGCAGACCAAACGAACTTCATATATTTCTCAATTTACTTGATTGAGCATCATCCTCAAGTCTTGTGTTTATCATTCGGGATAGACACAGGCTTTGAGGTACAACGCTCTTTCATTTAAACTATAAAAAATATGGGGTCGGTTTGATTTCATATTTTTCTAAACATTAAAATGTCCTTCCAAAGCGGCAACAAGATTTCAATTCCGGTGACCGACAGCTTCTTACGGACAACTCCTCCAACCAAAATATTCCCGACATTATTTAAAAAAAACTTGTAAAATAACATACTAGACAAGCATATTGTTAAAAGCAAAAGTAAAAACAAAACTAATAACAAATTGAGCCCTTGAAATTTAATTTTCCAAGCTTGTTAAAATGCTCCTTAAGAAGCATAATAAAGCTCCTTCAAGTACTTAATGTGCTAGCAAATACTAAAAATTAAAAAATTTATAGAAATACTTATAGTGTTGCTCTACATGTTCTCTCATTAATAAAAACGTGTATTACAAATGCTTCATCAATATTTGTGGTTGGTAAATGGATTACATGAAAGTTTCTATACGAATTTTATTATAAATTTATTAAGAATTAAATAAGATTTGGCTAATATAAAGAAATAGTGTATTTATTTTAAATTTCAATCTTTTGAGTGGGTGGTAGGCTACCATTTTATAATTTACATTAGAATTTAGAATAGAAAGGAGTGGAAGAATTTCCAATGCTTTTGTTCCCACATGCTTGCTTCCCTTTGCTTTTGTTCCCACGTACGTGTTGAGACCACAAAAACTCCCATGTTCTCCTCCCTCAGCTCAGCTCCTCCCTGAAAAAATCAAGGATTGAAGAAGGTAAGCCTGTTCGCACTTCTCCTCGCTCTTCCCAGATTTATCAAAACCACGGCTTTAATTTGTCCAAACTGATTGTCTAGCAGATTTGGGTCTGTTTGGGGCAGTTGCAGCTTATCCAGCTTCTAATTTGCTGATGAGTATCCTGATAATTTGCTGATGAGCAGCTGATCCAGATAAGCTGTCTTACTGTTTGGTTTGTGCGTCTGGAAAACAGTTAATTCTGGATAAATGATCATTTTGCCCATGTTCTGGATAAGTAAAACAGTTAATTCTGGATAAATGATCATTTTGCCCCTGTTCTGTTTTACTGTTTGGTTTGTGCATTTTATAAACAGCTTATTTGCAAAAAAAATTTAGTTGAATAAATAATTTGGTGTCCAATTCAAGAGAGAAATGTTTGTAGTTGCACCTTGAACTCATCATTGAAAAGAGAAAAAAAGATAGGAAAGCTAAAGCAACACCATGTTGAGATTAGTGAACAAATTTCAAGCACATAGCTCGAAGATGGCAAAGCAGAGATGAAATCTGCATGTAAGACTTGGAGTGGATTGGATATGAGGGATATGACAAAGCACTTGATTGCTCAGATGTTGTACAGAACTAATCTATAGTTAGGCACTAATAATGTTAAAGCAGAACATACCACTCAAGCCAATTTAATTGTACAGATCCAAATACATGCTTTCATTCCTATTATGTTCTTATTTCTAAACTGTGACCTGAGTTTTAATTTCATTGTAAAACTAAGGTTTAATAAAACTAACCCCAAATGATATGCATAAGCTAATGAAAAATGAGATGGATTATCTCATTGCGTTAAAGCTATAACATGGTAAATTTAAGAAAGTTTTACATACATACCACTCAATTTCTCGGTGAAATACATCTTCTCTTACAAGATGGATTATCTCATTGCGTTGAAGGTTTGGATATTTGATATTTAAGGAAGAAACTCTTAAGTGTTATACTTGTAAACCCCCTTAAATCCCTCTAAAATTCTAGGTCTCAACTAGATAAGAAGCCCAATAAACTACGAAGATACAGTAGCTATCGGGCAAGATTAAAGAAGCCCAACAATCTTTGTCCAACATTAGAGGAATTGTACATCATAATTCCAAAAATTACACAGCTAAAAATTAAGCAATCGATTTCCTGAGAAGATACAGTGGCCATCGGGCAAGAATAAAGAGTAACAACTTGCAAAATAAAAAAATCATTAAAATGCAATTTACACTGGTCAGTAAAGGAGAGCTACTGTACCTTGGGCAAGGCGGAAGGCGGAGACGAAAGAGTTGTGTAACCAGGGGAGATAAGTTTCTCTTTGTGAGAGGAAGCGACGGGGAGGGTTTTGATAATGAGGGTTTTTGGGCGGAGCCAGGAGGAAGGGGAAGTGGGCGAGGGTTTTTGAGCAGAGTCGGGAGGAAGGCAAACGCAAACAGGGGCAACAACATCAAATGCTGAAGGAAACGCCAGACCGTGGGAGCCTCCCGCGATCCGCGTGTAATAGAAATTAGGAAACACAGTTTTTAAAAACTCACAGAAACAAACACTGAGGCTGCATTTTCAAGCTGCCCAAAGGGGCCCTGAGCCTAAATCCGGGTCTAAATTCGTTGCCAGAGAACCTAAAATTCGCAACAGGCACCTGTGAAGCAAAACTCGCATTTTTCTCAGATATCTATTGTCAGCATCCATGGATATCTCTTCTATCGCCGCCAGGCTACGCCACTCCAAGTCAAAGGCTCTCATCTTTAAGGCTAGGAGATCCGCCGTCTATCCGACGTTCAGTCTGATTCCTCGATCACGGGAGTGCTAAGCACCTCATTTCGGCTTTTCCATCTAACAGTTTGTGAGTTATAATTGGCACTTTACTTCATATCAACAGGGGAGGTCGTGAAAGCAATTGTTTTCTTGGAAATCATTTCTTCTAGGTACGAATTGAGGACTGTTTGCCCTCTGAATCATTTAAGTTGAGAATGATGGAAGTTTATTTATAGGTTGCAAATGATCTTTGATCGTTCAGCGGCAATTTGGTTGAACGGAATGTCTGAAAAGGCTTATATTAGATGTTTCAATGCAATGCAGAACAAGATTGTAGCCAAGTTAGTTTCTTTCTTCTCTTTTATTTTTGTTTTTTCTCTTAAACACTATCTTCTTCTCTTAGATTGGATTTTGTGTGTGTTTAATTTTAGTTGGAAAGCTAAAATCAGCCTTTGACACTTGGATTCTTCTGCAGGGCAAGGGTAGATGTTTGGGAGCATGTGATCCAGTTCGGTTGCGTGAGGCTTATTTCTTTCGTTTGTGCAGAAGGGATTATCTCTGTGAGCAATTGTCTTTTCTGCTTCAAGTTTACTCTTTTTGTTGTGCATTCTAACAAGCTTAATCCAATGCTTCCGGCTCATTATGTTTGATTTTTTGCATACTTAGAATTACATATTTACTATATGCCCACTACTTTCAGCTACAAAGATAGATTTTTAGCTGCATTACCAGCCTCTCACAGAGCAAAAACTGACTTCAACCGTCCTGTCTTTATAGCAGTTGCAGTTTATCTGTGCTAAGAAACACAAGGTAATTTTTGAATTGATACACTATTTCAATTGAAGTTTTTTCATGTTAAACTTGAATGCTATTTTAACATGCGGCTCAAGGTAGACATGTTTAAGCTCATTGAGCTTTCTGGCACATCCGATCAGAAGTCTTAAATATAAGAATTAAAGCCAAGAATTGCTACTAGTCATTTTCAGTTTACTGTTTCATGATCAAATTTTCTCATTTTCGATCCCTTGAGACAGATTCTGAATTCCATGAATATTTTATGATTCAAAGTAATTGGAATCACAAAGGAAAGGAAAAACGTGTGAGCTGTGGAAGGCCACTGAGGTGCTTCTTTTTCCCATAAATTGAGTTGTTACTTCTGTAATAACACATCCAATTACTGCACTCTCGTGTCATAATTTTTACATATTCTCTTAAAACTGCAGAACTATTAGAGTCATTTCCTAGCAAAAGGATGAGACAGGGATGATACTAATGTCTGTGATGATTCTTCCATAGACGTTTAAGATGATATCGAGTTAAGTAATTGACACGTCACCAACAAATTTTCATCAGTCAGCACAAATCTCGGTGTAATTTTTTAAACAAGAAACATTCATACTTCGATTAAGAGTCATCCAGAGCTCCGATTTCAACAAAATTATAGTCAAACTGATCGGATTGATGAGACGGACCTAATGATATAAAAGTCAGTCTAATTCAAGTCAAATCAAGCCCAGATCAAATCATTAAACCACTCTTGGAGGATTTCCAGAGGCATTTGAAAGGTCAAACGGATGTCGAATCTAGCGAGTTCATAGTCAAATCGAGAATCTCGACAAGATAAATCCAATGAGCCCAAGATTGGTCAATTCCAACATTGTTAAGACACTCAAATGTCCATCAAACGTCATCTGATCAAGGGAAGCTCTTTGGACCATCTGATTAAAATGTTTCACATTCCTGCATTAATTGCACTCAAAACACTATAAATAGAGTATCACTCCTCACATGAAAGGGAGAGGCTTAAGAGAACTTGAGGCTTTGAGAAGGAGCTCAAGTCCAAGATCATCCATGTCATCATCGATAGTCGTCGACCACCACTGACCGTCGAACATCACCGCCGACCTCTGTCAACCACTGTCGGCCACCGTTAATCACCACCGATCACCGCTGACCTCTGGTTACGGTTGCCCTCCACCGATCACCACTGACCGTCATCAATTACAGTCGATCACATTCGATCACCGCCGACCTCCGTCGACCACCGCTGACTAGACGTCGTTAGTCGACATTGTAACTTAGAAAGCTAGTAGCCCTTCCTGCCTGTAGGATGATTTTTACAACTGGGCCAGGCCCCGTGGTTTTTCCCTTTTTACGGGTTTTCCACGTAAAAACTTTTGGTGTTATTACAGCTTGATTCATTTTCATCTGAGTGTGTGCTGAATTTTCGTGCAAAGCTAAGACGATAATCCTTTACTCTACCGCCGCGAATTTTCTAGCACGCATCAGTTTGGCGCCATCTGTGGGAAAGTTTCAATCCTACAACTAAAGCACTTACGCGGTTTACTACATGGCCACCAGACACAATGTTCGTGACAACGGAGCATCCCACTCCAACACCAATTGTTCGAGGGAGCAGTCACGAAGCCAAGGGAGGCATGCTTCTTCATCTTCCCGCCCTAGAAGATGTTATCCTGCCAACGAAGGTGTTTCAGGTCTTTCTATAGGAATGCGTAGAATGGAGGATTCTCAACTAGAAATCCTACAGCTCCTACGTGGGGCTCAACAACCGCTACCTACACCATTAACTCCGTAATGTATGAGAAACATACCGCTCGAAGGAACTCGTACTAGCCCGTCTCCTCAAGAAGGAACACATCCCCTGTCAGGACTTGATGTTGAACTCCTAGATACCGCAAGTTCCACTCATCCATCTCGTGCAACTCATCCGACATCGCCACATCTTCCTATCATTTCAGGTGATGTCATTCGTAAAGAACTATGACGCCTCGTCCGGGAAGAGTTTCCCCTAGAGAAAAAGGATCGTTTCTACACTCACTGCAACATACATGAATCCTCTCTCTTAGTGGATGCGGTCCACCAACACCCCCATCCCAACAGGCTTCAAGTTTCCAAACATCGATACATATGAAGAGATAACCGACCCATACGAACATATTAATCATTATTGAACTATCATGCACATTCAGCGTGCCTCTGATGCACTTCTGTGTCAGGTTTTCCTGGCTACTCTTAAAGGACAAGCTCGAACCTGATTCTACTCTCTATCATGGGGCACGGTAAACACCTTTAATGAGCTTGCCATACTGTTTGTAGAACAGTTTGTAGCAAACCGACGGATCATCAAGGATTCATCCCATCTCTCGGGAATTCGTCAAAGCGAAGGAGAATTATTGAAGGATTACTTCCGCAGGTTTTCTACTGAAGCCCAGCAGATCCCGGGAGTAGATCCAGAGTTACTAAGAGGAGTCTTCCTTGGGGGGCTCCGCCTAGGACCTTTCTACTCATCATTGATGCGGGAGATGGTTCATTCTTATGCTGACCTTGTTCACCGTGTTGAGGCACGAATCTCTGCAGATGAGGTCATCATTGCTCATAAGGAACAATTTGAGCGATTGGGGGGCAAGCGCAAGAATAACGTTGGGGATACCAATCAATTCTCACAACGAAAAAAGTTTAGGCCACAAGGGAATCGTGAGCAACGATCAGAAAAAGAATACACGCCACTCAACATGTCACGTGTTAACATCTTAATGACAATCAAGGATGAAGAGACTGTCAAGTGGCCAAAGTCTTTAAGAAATTCAGATGGTGGAGACCAGTCTCAATATTGTCATTTCTACGATGCAAAAGGATATTTAACAGAAAAATATTTTCAATTAAAGGAAGAAATTGAACATCTAATACAGAAAGATTACCTAGATCTCTACTTGCAAGAACAATGTGAGGGGAACCAAAAGATAACTGTTGGAGTTATCGAATGAGAAGTATAACTACAATTCATATTATCTGAATAAAAGACTAACTTATAAACTCTTAATTTTATTTTAGAAAAATTTTTATGTTACTTTAAAATATCATTTCAATGAAATTTTCTTATAATTTCAATGAAATTTTCTTATTTTCTCATGAAAGATTTTTGTGTATAAGACCCCCTTGAGGATGAGAAGTTATACCCCTAAAAGTCGAGCCCATGAGGCAAAACTCGACGGGAAGATATGGTACGCCTAAAAATCAAGCCCAAGTGGCAAGACTCAATGAGAAGCTACCATATCCCTGGAAGGCGAGCCCAAGAGGCAAGTCTCGATGGGAAGCTAGTTTTGAACAGGGTCCTCACTAGAAAGACTCCATGAGAGCAAGTGTTTGACAGAATCTCCACTCAAAAATCTCAAAAGGCTACAAGCCTCAGAAGGCACAGGTACATCAAAGACCTCAGAAGGCTACAAGCCTCAGAAGACACAAGTGCATAAACATTCCTCAGAAGACTACGAGTTTCAGAAGAACTTTGCACAATTAAGAAACCACAACAACCTTGGAAGCAACAAAAAAATATATTGTTATCATTTACAATTGTCACATCAGATGAATAAAAATGCTACAAATACCAACATATATATGTACAAGGGCTACAACAAATCAGTTCATCTTCAATTAGAGTCGGCATCGCTTTCCTAAAATTTCAGTATTTCTGATGATCATCAAGGGGTCTCCAGATATCACCACCACATAAGCATGAAAATTTCCTCCTCATGGCGAGGCGAGAAAACTACATCATTTCTTCATCACTTTCATAACGTGCTAGAGCAGCACGAGAGTTTCCTCTGGAATATGCGACACTCCACCACAAAGTGTCGCGTGGTCACAATGCCCCGCCGCAAAGCGTCGCCGCGGCACCCTGCCGAGATGCTCCGCCGCAACGTTTTGTCGCAAGTCTTCGCCGAAACGTTTTGTCGCAAGTCTTCGCCGTAACGTTTCGCCGCAACACTTCACCGTAACATTTCGCCGCAACTTTTCGTCGCAACTCTTCGCCGCAATCTTTTGCCGCAACACTTCACCACAACTCTTCGCCGCAACGAGAAAGAAGATCTCGTTGCTTGCCTGCTACGCAAGACGAGGATGACTTTCTTCTTTTGGGAAATCCCGGATCACCTTCTAGGCAGGGACAGGGACTCCACCTTTTTTCTCCTCTCGCTGAAAAACCCCTCATATTCATGATAAAATTAATTAGTCATTAAAAAAATAGTTATTTATTAAAAAAAAACTTTTCATTTCATATTCCTTCAATTTTTTAGCCTTTAAATTTTTTTTTTTATGATTGAAATTAATTAAAAAATAAATTAATAAAAAAAACTCTTCACATTTTGTGACTTAAAAAATATACATTTAAATGTCTATTTTTTATTTAAATCATGCTGCAATCGTGGACCTTGGAATTCTTTAATTAATTAATTAAATGACCCGTTCGTTAATTAATTTCGGCTGCTTTGTGACCCTCGGATTCCTGCTTAGCCCGTTCAGCTGCCAGAGGGCCGTTCAACATTAAATGACACGTTCTTTAATTAATTTTGACTGCTTTGTGGCAGCCCGTTCAGCATTAAATGGTCCGTTCATTATATAATTTCGACTGCTTTGTGGCCCTTTGGATTCCTGCTCAGTCGTTCAGCTGCGGTCCGTTTAGCATTCAGCTGCCAGGAGTTCAGATCAGCGTTCAGCCCAAGAGGCACGTTCAGCTGCCAGGAGTTCAGAGGCCAGAGGCTCGTTCAGCGTTTAGCCCAAGAGTTCAGAGGCCCGTTTAGCATTCAACCCTGCTTCGGGCCATAGCCTCCTGCCCCGCTATGGCCCATAGGTTTAATTAATATACATATTGAGTTGGGAGGGATTTGATCCCACGCTACCTGCAAAGTGGCAAAAAATGAACTACCAACTGAGCTGGGCTCAATTTAATATTCTATTTAGAATAAATAATAATTTTATTTGTAAAAAATGATATATAAATATATATATATATAAAGTTATGAAGGCGTGTTTTAAAGATCTTAATATTTTCAGACGAAAAAAAATGATTTCGCCCGAAAATAGGGGGACAACTGATACGTCACCAACAAATTTTCATTAGCCAGCACGAATCTCGGTGCAATTTTTTAAATAAGAAACATTCAAACTTTGATTAAGAGTCATCCAAAGCTCCGATTTCAGCAAATTTATAGTCAAACTGATCGACTTGATGAGACGAACCTAATGATATAAAAGTCAGTCCAATCCGAGTCAAATCAAGCCCAAATCAAATAATTAAACCACTCTTGGAGGATTTCTGGAGGTATTTGAAAGGTCAAACAGATATCGAATCTAGCGAGTTCATAGTCAAATTGAGTATCTCGACAAGACGAATCCAATGAGCCCAAGATTGGTCAATTCCAAAATCGTTAAGGCACTCAAATGTCCATCAAACGTCATATGATCAAGGGAAGCTCTCCGGACCGTCCGATCAAAATGGTTCATATTCCTGCATTAATTGCACTCAAAACACTATAAATAGAGTCTCGCCCCTCACATGAAAGGGAGAGGCTTAAGAGAGAACCTGAGGCTTTGAGAAGGAGCTCAAGTCCAAGAGCATCCCCGCCATCGTCGATCGTTGTCGACCAGCACTGACCGTCAACCATCACCACCGACCTCTGTCAACCACCGCCGACCACCGTTAATCACCAACGATCACCGCTGACCTCTGCTTGCCCTTTGCCGACCACCGCCGACCGTCATCGACTGTCGTTAGCCATCGCTGACTTTCATCGACCACGCTGACCCGGCATCGATTATCGTCAATACCGTCGATCACCGCCGACCTTCGTCGACCACCGCTGACTAGACGTCGTTAGTCGACATTGTAACTTAGAAAGTCTTTCCCGCTTGTGGGACAAGGGGGGCGCATTTTCTGTCCGGACACCTGACGTAGGTCTACGTGCGGTGCAGGGTATTCCTGAGTTATTTTTAAGTTATTTCAGGGTTATTTTCAATAATCCCAAAGTAACTCAGAAATAACCAAAAAATAAAGACCGCAGGTTGTTTCTGGGTTATTTCGGGATTATTGAAATCAATCCTGAAATAACTAAAAATAACTCAGGAATACCCTACGCCGCACATAGAGCTACGTCAGGAGTCCGCACAGCAAAAATTTTGGGGACAAGGGACATTTGTAATCATCAACTTATAGTGGATTTTTACAACTAGGTCAGGCCCAGTGATTTTTCCCTTTTACGGGTTTTCTTTACGGGTTTTCCACGTTGGTGTCGTCACAGCTTGATTCATTTTTATCTGAGTGTGTGTTGAATCCTCGCGCAACGCTAAGACGATAATTCATTACTCTACCGCCGTGAATTTTCTAGCACGCATCAGTAATGTTGTTTGAATTTTTTTTTTGCAATAAAAACATTGATTGTAGTTTTTTACTTCTCTGAATGCATTCATTTAAGCATTATAGATCTAGCTAGTTTTTTTTGTTTTTTTTTTATATGAAAGACTTAAATTTGCATCAGTCTGGTCATTAAGACTATTATTCCGTAAATCACCTAAATGTTCATAATGTCAATGCATTATCATAGAATTTCCTTATTTAATCCAACCTTATTGATCATGGTTTCTCTCACCGGTAAAGTTTATTCTTGAAATACTTGAGTGTTTCAAGTCATCATTCTACTTGAACTATAAAAATCTCTACATTGTAAATAACTATAATTAATCATCTTTAAAGTTGCGTGTTATGAAATTCTGATGTAGGGGGCTTTAATGATATCTTATAAGAGTTTCATAGCATTCTCAATCATTCATCTTTAATATGAATGCAACCTCCTTTTTAAAAGAAGTGGAAGTTGATGGAGAAAAAAAAAGAGTATAATTAGTAGAAAACCTCAATCTTATCCTCAAACCAAAAGATCAAAAAAGCTTTTCTTTTCCTTTCCCCTTTTCTCTTTTGCTTATTTGGTTTAAAGTTGAATCATGCGTTCATTGATTTTAACAATTTTCCATTTCTGACCAACAGCTCCTACAAAGCAATCCAGGCAGACTCAACTCAACTTCTTGGGAAAGCTCCAACAAGAAATCCAATCAATACTCA
Organism: Phalaenopsis equestris; assembly: GCF_001263595.1. Lineage (NCBI taxonomy): Eukaryota > Viridiplantae > Streptophyta > Magnoliopsida > Asparagales > Orchidaceae > Phalaenopsis > Phalaenopsis equestris. The sequence continues at coordinate 78,181 of NW_018165478.1, read as the reverse complement.
CTTTTTCAATGCATTTTACTGAAATTTTGGCTCATCTATTCAAGGAGCAAATGGCATCATATGCCTTATGTTATAGAGCTTGAAAGTGGCGACACATTTTGCCACAATGGATATACTTATTTTAAAGATTGTTAAGGAAATTTTTTGAATTTGCAGACTACTTTTGTAGTCATCGTCAATTTCTTTAAGTGTATATATCAGAACAACGTGTGAATATTATTTAAGGGAATTGTTTGTGATTAAATCATTTTGTTTCTTTCATGAGAACAACGGCAGCTTGCCTGTTTATGTTTGATTTGATTTGGAGCTTATTCGTTTATTTAGAATGAAACTTAGCTCGCAGACCTTTTTTGGGGCAACTACACTCAAACAAGTATAATAAAGATGTACATAATGTTGTGCTTTAATTATTTTCATTTTCATCAAACCAAATAAGTAGTTGATTCTAGACCTTTGATGGTCATTTCAACTTTTTAAGTATTTCAACAAATATTTAATCTCCTCAAGCCAAAGAGGAAATTGGCGCTCCTCTACAACAAGCACTTCAAAAAGTTGAATTAATTGGTATGCTCGTTATAAGTACAAATACTAGGCCACATATTTCTTGGAAGAGGTTGTCAATTGGGGAAAAGTAATGACATCAATTTAAAATTTTCTTCAATCCAACCTCCACAAATCAACAAATGAATAATCAAAATGAAGAAAATACAATACAATATCAGAACTTTTGAGGAGAACCTCTATGATAAGCAACTAGATTATCTTCGACGTTAAGACATAGAATCATGCCTTTGCTACTGATAGATCTCAATTTTTTCTTACAAAGTAGAAAAATCAGGCATATGAAGATTTAAAACCCAATTATTAGAACTCTAAAAGAATGATTCATTACCTTCATATAGAGTTTCAAATTACACCAAGAGTAGTATGTACAAGAATAAAGCTCCGAGAAAATAAAATAATGACATTTTAACTAATCAAATTCTTCAAAATAACATATAAACAAAAGATATTCTTCTCATGTTTTCATGACATGCACGCGCGAATGCACACACATAGATATAAATATATATTTAAATTACATAAAAATCGATAAAAGAAATAATTTTTTTAAAACAAAATGTAACCTACAGCATTTATCCATGCTTCGGTTTCAGAATATTGAAAAAAAAAAATCAAAACTACAAAAGTACTCAAATATTGGACAAAAACAAGTATATATTTCTATCTTTATAGCGAAGAAATGTTGATTCTTTGACTAAGATTCATCTCTTAAGCTTGATATAAGTTCATCCTTTAGGTGAGAGTCCTTTCTCCTTGAGAAGTGCACGTAGCCTCTCCAGTTATTGTATGAAGCATTCTCTCAGAAAACGCAGATCTTGATCCCTCCTGCCTACCACTGCTAGAAGTAGCACCAGTCTTGGTTCTTTTGTTTGAAGGTTTGCCGTCCAATGGTCTTGAAGCAGATCTTTTGCCTTTAGTGATCTCCACTGAAGCTTTGGCATCCTTGGCAACGGTCTTCAGTTTGTTAATTTGAAGTGATCTAATCAATATGTTCGAGGAATTTGTCTTAATCAGTTGCTCCTCTGGGGGAGAAGTTTCGTGGTCACATACGTATGCTCCTAAGCTTTCCCGGGAGAAGAAGCCACGGGAGGGGAGATCGATGAGGAACTCGGAAGCGCCTCCGGCAGCGTTTTCATGCTCTCCTAAAGATGCCTGCTCGGGCTCCATCGCCTCGGAGTTCTCTGCTACCATTCTCGCGCGATGGAACTGAAGGAGGAGCTATGAGCATCATTTCATACCATGAAGCAAATGTCGAAAAGCATATATATATATATATATATATATATATATATATATATATATATAATTTCCTTTTTTTTGTTTTTTCT
>NW_018165478.1:69254-75654 GCF_001263595.1 Phalaenopsis equestris | reverse complement strand
TGAAATTTCAACTCGAGCGAGAAAATACAAATTTACGCTAATTGGAAAGTTTAAATTAGGTTGCCCAAAGATGGAAATTATCAGAATGGTTTTTGAAGACTTCAAACTAGTTGGGGTCTGCCAGGTGGGTCATTTCGACGGAAGACATATTATAATACAGCTGAGTATAGAAGAAGATTACACAAGTATTTCCTCAAAAAAATTCTTAACAATGGAGGGCAACCATATGAAATTGCTCAAATGGACCCCTAATTTTGATCCTAGTCAAGAACCCCCAATTGCACATATATGGTTCTCATTACCTGAACGCAAGCTTCATTTCTTTGACCTACCTATCTTATATGCAATTGAGACTATCCTTGAAAAACCTTTACAGGTAGACTTACCCACAGTTCACTTCTCAAGGTCCTCTAATGCAAGAATTTTGATTGAAAGAGATATTACATTACCAGATGTAGAAGAAGTCTGGCTCGGTTCTGCTTACAATGGTTATTGGCAAAAAATTATTATGGAACAAAAACCTTACTACTGTAAGCACTGCAAGATGTTTGGACATCCACAGGAGAAATGTTTCAGATTGCACCCATAGTTGAGAACCAATAGTCAAAAGCAAGAACATGTTGGTAGTGCACCCCATGTGCCTGAATGCGCTCCCAACAAACCTGATGACAGCCAACCTGAGGAGGGAATCACCACAAGACAGGATTTGGTGTCTACCCCTGGGAACCCTTCTCCCGACTATACTACAACAGATAATGTTCAAACCAAAAATCAGGATAGCCCCGTAGCTCTGATTCAGGAAGCATCAGGCACAAAGGTGACAATTCACAATTCACATACACTGGAACCTATCGCTGTAGCAACGACTGTCTTTCCTTCTACTGTGATTCTATTATCTAATCAAACTGAGGATCACATAATTCAGCCTTCCAATGAAGAATGACAGGTTTACACTTCTCGACGGAAGAAAAAGGTTGGGGGCACACTCCAACTTGAAAACTTAATGGATGATACTTTGGTTACTCCGGGCAATGACACGACACTTCAAAGTTTGTTATCTGACTCTGCTCTTAAAACTGGAGGAAGAGGCAGGACTAAACTGGCTCGTCCCTAGCTACTTGTTTTTTGCAAATTTTAATTTTTTGAGTCTATCTGTATCTTTTAGTTAGGATATTACTGTATTTGGTATCGTATGGATAAGGAGCCTCTATTGGGCCCTCTCATACAACCTTCATGTATCTTCTCTATTTCAATAAAATCAGCCCTTGGGCTTTTCAATAAAAAATAAATATGAACAACAAAAATTACATTGCCAATGGCTAATATACAATGTAGCATAAATTGTGGACTATCAAAAAGACCTGAAATGACCACTCTTAAATAAAAAAATTTGCCATTCAAAGGCAGAATGGTAATTACACATGAAAAAAAAGGAGCTAGACTAGAGAAGTTGACAACAAAAAATCAGGCATTGACCGCTGAAGTAGAATCCCACAAAAAGGACACAATGGTTTTACACGTTCTCCAACAGCAGAAAATGTTCTTACATTTCTGAAATATAGAGGAGAATTTTGTAGCATAAAAAATGAACGAGGAAGTAGGTTAGCAGCCCATCTCCGGCAGCACATGCAGTGCCATAGTGGCTCTGTCACTGAGCAAAGCCTCATGGAAACTGCACATCTTGTAAGCTGATGCCTTTCATTACAACCCTTTTGATTCACAATACCTTCACAGAAAGCTACTTCGAAAGACTCAAAAGGTACTGGAGCAGAGCAAAAACTACAGCTCTCTTCCTCATCAGACTGAGAAATGCCAATATTGTTCCTGAAGTTACAATAATAAAAGCAATAAAGTTCCTAGTTACATAATATTATAATGCAAACATACATTTGAAGATAATTGCTCAGATTTCAATACGACAGAAATATATTTACTTAGAAATGATGATAACAATGCAAATGAGATTTTCATTCCTTCAAGCAATTTTAAAACTTTTGATTTTCCTTACCTTATCTAATAGAATAATATGCCCTGTACGTACCAAACCAAAATGACCTCCATTAAAATAAGTGATTATTTAATTGCCAACTCAGAATGAAAAATATTTGGAATACTTCATTGTGATTTTTCCACTCACAAAGCATGTTAATTGCAATACTGGCTTCATTTGTTAACACTAAGTTGCTATGGCGTGTATTTTTTTAAAATTTATTTTTATATTTATGTTCATTTTTGCCCACCTGAGAAACTTGTTGATGTAAATGGCATTTAAACCCATGACTAGACTAATTTAAAAAATCTATACCAACTAGCCAACATTGCTGTATTTGATGAAATTAACCATTACTACTCATAAAAATGACAAGTTGCTTAGCGAGCGTGCTAAACATGTCAATGAAGCTATGAAGAGTGTTCGTTAAATAGTGGTCCAATAATACACTATGCAAATTTAGTCATTTCTCATCTTCTTTAAGTTGAAAACAATATTTTCAGGTCGTTTCATTGGAGTCATAAAAATTTTTATCATATTTTGAGCTTTCCTAATTTTACTTTAAAGTAAAGTGCATTATTATTATGTTGCATCAAAGGAGTTAAGAACAATAAGTCTTCAAAAATAAAGTCAAAAGTGAAATTAGCATGGATGGCAGTAGCCATCAAATTGGTGAACTTATACACTTGTGCACTGGTATTCATTTGTCTTCTTATTATATTAATTAGCTTTTACCTAAACTCCAACAATGCTCATGTAATATAGAGATTTCAACTGCAAGCTTTAAAGTCGTGGTTAAATAGATTTTTGAAATCAAGCAATTTGTGAAATATTGTCAAACAAGGACTAAAGTTAAAGGCCATCTGATTGCCTGTCTTACGTATTATTTATATGTGAATGATGGATGCAAAAAATAAAAACATATAAAGAGTCAAAAAGTACCTGCTCCTGCATTCAGCAACCTCAGATCCAAGAAGCCTAAGCTGACTATGAATCTTTTGATCGTTAATGGCAGTCCATCGTTCCATCTGTGCTAGTCCAACAGGAGACCAATATGCACTCTCTCCAACAGTTGATTGAGAATTAGCTGTATTTTTTAGAACAACTTGGAAAGAAAAAGCAACAAGACGTTCTTGTAGCTCACCTTCACTTTTAATGAGCAAATCATTCCATGAATCTGAGTTACTTCCCTTATTACTTGATCTATTGTGTTTAAATTGATAATCTTTAACTGAATCAATCCCCATTTCACTAAGCATCACCCTTCTGCAGATAATGTTTAGCAGTTGAATTTTACGAGAACTAACCATCAAAATCTTATCCTGGTCACGAAACAATATAGCCTCAAGTGAATCACTCACTGGACCTGAAAACCAGCTGGATATCCATTTAGTTATCATATTCTCAACCAAGACAGGAAAATCTTTCCTAAGGTTTCGTAACAAGGTTAATGTGTCCCAAATCACTATTGGCTTATTCACATTTTCTAAGGATTTCAAAAACCCCAAGGTATTGATTTCCCAGCAGGTAAACTCCGGCACAGACAAACAGCTTATGGCTTCAAATCTGCAACCATCAAGTCTACTGTCATTTGGAACCTCAAAAGATTGGCCACCACTCCAAAAAAACTCAACAACGGCTCTCTGGGACCTACAGATGTCAATTCAATAAATTATGCCCAAGAAAATTGAGAAATGTTCAACATATTATAATTGAAAATGTTTTCAAATGTTCATTTTAGGCAATTGAATATTATAGTATGCAATCACCTCTTCTCATACATTTGGTGCTGAAGATTGGCATCAAAGCTGTGGACCTGTAATAAAGCAAATTCACTTTAAAAGCAAATTTGTATGTTGACGAGCGAGAGAGAGAGAGAGAGAGAGAGAGAGAGAGAGAGAGAGAGAGAGAGAGAGAGAGAGAGAGAGAGAGAGAGAGAGAGAGAGAGAGAGAGAGAGAGAGAGAGAGAGAGAGAGAGAGAGAGAGAGAGAGAGAGAGAGAGAGAGAGAGAGAGAGAGAGAGAGAGAGAGAGAGAGAGAGAGAGAGAGAGATGAAATATGGCATAATTGTTAATTTAGAAATCCATAGAAACTCGAATAGTTAAGAATTAAGATAAGTGGGGTACAGAATTTAGATTATTTTTATAGCAACAAAAGTTAAAACTATGCTGATAAGTATAATTCAATTATATCCTAGAGAACATGAATGCAACATGCCACTTAGGGAGTGAACAATCTTTACGTATACCTATAAAAGATACAAAAATATTTAACGAATCTATGCTAATGTTAAATATAAAATGATAATAATTGAATGAGATTTACACATGTAATAACCTATGGCGTCAAGTTGCATTCATTTTCTCTAGCCAATATACAATGTTTTAGGGGCAAGGGTGTTGTTCTTCATACTAAAGCTTACCATAGCAACCATCTGCTCTCCAGGGGAAAGTGCAAGCCCAAAGCATAGATCAGAAACACTGGAAAGCTGCATATTAATTTGAAAAGGGTGTCAAATAAAACAAATTTAAAAAGCCAAAATATGCCTTTGAAATGTAAAATATATAATATACATATATACTATCGAGAGGAGAGAGGGAGGGTGCGCACAGAGAGAGAGAGAGAGAGAGTGAGAGACTGCACCACTAAAAAGACAATATAACAAATTTCCTCCTTCAATTTGTTTCCACCATTTTATACAATCTTCAAACTCAAATCAATCCATTGATTTGCATATGAAGAGTAAACCATTTTTTCAAATACTTTTATTTATCAAGTCAACCAAAAGAAAAAAAAACTAAAATGTCACAGAGAGTATAGTCATGCCTTTCAAAAAAAAAAAGGATCATCAAACACCTTTAAATTATCCCCAACCACTAATGTATCAACAATCCATCCCAGAGACATTTCTTATGAGAAATAGAAATGATTTCAAAATTAGGTATGAAAAATTATTACTTATCGTTCATGCATTGAAAAAAAGTAGAGAAAAGTTCTTAATGCATTGGACCAATTTTATTGATGGTCGAAGAGCTGTTTGGATTTTACAATGGATAAATGTCACAGACTACATCCAAACTTGAAAGCTAAAGGTCAAGCAAATAAAGAGGGGTCTAACCCAATTGCTATTGACACATTTCAATCTGTGGAGAAAGTTCCCATAAGACAGGATTTGTTGTCTGATTTTACTGTGGATCCCCCCTTGCCAAAACCGCAGTTCCTGATGAAGAACATCATACTACAGGTACAGATCCAAATGTGTTTATACCACTCACTGTTCTTGAAGAAGACCCACCTACATGTCAGGACACACGAGAGTGCTCCCGCTCCCCTGATCTGATAAAAGATCAGCTGGTACAACAATTAGTTTCTTCTAATGTTCAACAACCTACACATGTCTGACATATTTTAGACCAATCCACTGACTGGACGAGCCAATCTTCGAATGAGGAATGGCAAGTCTATTCCGGGAGGAAGAAGAAGAATGGAGGCAGACTCGAGCTCGGGAATTTATTGGATGATACATTGGTTACTACTGGCAATGACACTCATCTCACCAATTTATTAGCTGGCTCCTTCCCTAAAACTAGAGGCAAAGGCAAGGCAAAATTGGGTCGCTCTTTAATTACCTGATAATCCAGATTTTAACAGTTTTTTGTTTTTTTTTTTTCTTTAGGCCTCACATGTATTTTTTTGTATTTTCTCTTTTTGGAACCATTTGCATATAGTGGTTATCGTGTGGGCAGGGTGTCATGTTTGGGCCCTCCCACACAATTTATATGTATCCAACTTTCTTTTTAATATATTAGCTATTGAGCTTTCTCAAAAAAAATAATAATAATATAAAAAATAATATATATATATATATACCCACCCCATGTAACAGACAGGTGAAATAAGTGGAAGTAGCGAATTGAGGAGAAATGTAAGATGGGATGGATGAGAGAGAGAACCAAGTGTACATGGTGAAGCTCGCACAACAAGCAGAGAGATGATGAAATGGAGGAAGCGATGGACAAAGTAGCGCGACTAGATGTGGAGCTGACAGCAAAGGAGCGGAATCTACTCTCAATTTGCTCTCAGTTGGGTACAAGAATGTGATTGGAGCTAAGAGATCCTCGTGGAGGATTCTACATTAAAAGGGTAGAGGATGAAGTGGCAAAGGTCTGCAATGAGATTTTGTCCATCATAGCCATTTTATGGGTTTTAATTCTAAGGAGCGTTTTGTAGCGGTGTTGATGAAAGAATATAAATAAATGTGTTTATGACAACTTTTAATGGATGTTAATATGTGTGCTTTGTTAATTTCCTAAAAAATATGTAACATAAGACTATTAAGATGATCCTGAAGTCGAGCATATGGAATTTAATATATACATCTATATATATATATATATACATCTATATATAT
>NW_018165478.1:64981-69244 GCF_001263595.1 Phalaenopsis equestris | reverse complement strand
TATATATATATATGGACGCAAGTAGAGAGAGAGAATAAAAAGATACATTATTATTAGATGCTTCAGAAGCAGCAGAATTCGAAGATAAAGGTGCCTCACATAGAGAATCCCCACGAAAAATCCATCTGCGGATTGAATTATCCTGCATCAATAAAGTTCTTATAAGCACATTCAATCTCAAAAGCAATTCATATAAAATTGAAATGAAATACATATAGGTTTAGTAATTTGAGTCCTCTATTGTTTCACAAGACGAGAAAAATATCACTCAGCATGAGAAAAACTTGAGCAAGATTTAAATTTCAGAAATGTTTGCTGAAAAACAGTTAAATTTCCTGGCATGAATTAATAAACAAGAACAACATTACCTACTTAACATTTAGCCCAAACTAAAAAGAAAAAAAAAAGTAAATATGAAATGTCATGTTAGATCATGAGTTGTTAATCAACCCTGACACAAGCACTGCAATCAATTTTGTGCCAAAATCCAGGTATGAGTTTGTACTAAAAACAACAAGTAGCATGCAGGAAATAATTTGTTTTGTTATTGGTGATGTGTTTATTAGCTAATTTGATTTCTTAAATTATGTAGTTAGATTAAACTTAAAATCTAATTTTCCCATCATAGGGGACCAAGGAGACTGCATGAACAAAGCCCCAGAAAGCCAGCAGGCAAGAGGATTAGATTAGATGGGGCTTCCACATGCCAAATAGAGCACGAGCACCCCACACGTGACGGTGGCAATTTTGACCATACATGATCAAGCCATGCTCAAGTATTCTAAATTTTGACATAAAAAACTACTAACATTCCTTCCTCTTTCTTTTTAAAGCTATGGGGTAAGTTTTGATTAAATTTTAAGCACAACGTTTAGTTCAAAATGCAATTCTTAGTTAGGGTTTTCCTCTTATAGTGATATTTATTTTAGATTTATTTTGTTATTTCTTTAAATTATAAAAGATTTAGTTTTTTTTTTGTTTTACAAAAAATTTAGTAGGAGGAGAAAAATTCATGAGAAAAGTTTGAGATTTTGGAAAAAGGATAAAAATATTGAGTTATGCAAATAGAGAGTTTATTGATGAAATCTGAAATTTTTTAACTTCTTTAAATTCAGAAAAATTGATAGATTCAAGCATAGTTTTAAGTATTTAATTTCAAAATTGCAAGTACATTATTTTATAAATTCCAAATTTTAATAAAGATATTAAACTTAAAATTAATAAGGAAATCCAAAATTTATTTTGATTTAAAATCTTGTATATTTATGCTATAAAAATGATTTCAGCAATATTAAAGTTAATATTCCATAAGCTTGATTGAAATGGAAAAGATAAAAAATTTTATACTAACTGATAAATTTAATGCAAGTATAATACAAACACATAAAATAATATTAATAATTAAAAACTATGCCAAAAAGAAAAGTTTGATATATAAAAAAGTCTAAAAATTGAAAATACAAAAAAAGTTTAATTCAATTAAAGACATATTTTATTTAAGAAATAAGGACAAGATGAGCAAGAAAATCAAAATATTATGTTATTATATTATGTTATATGTTTGAATTAATTGAATTAAAAGGCATAAATGTTGATTATCACATGTAAAATAATAAAATTTGAGATTAAAAAGATTTATATTGATTTATATACTTGAATATATGTAAACATTAAAAAATAATATCCATCTAAATAGAAAAAATTTTATATGTATAGTTAATTAGAAAACTTAGAATATTTATTTGATCTAATCAAATATAATGACATGTAATTTAGATGTGAGATCCTAGAAATTATAAAAAAAGAAGTCTGACATACAAAGAATAAGTAAAAAGATGGTTTCCAAGCGAGGTGGGTAACTACATTCCTACTTTACAGTAATCAAATATAGTTCACATAAAATTTTGATACGTCAATTTATTATATCCTTTTTTACATGCAGATTGGCTTCCAAATTTTGGATTATTATAATTTTAAAATATTTTTAGAAAATGAGTTATTTCAATCGGCAGCAATTGATCATTAAAAATGCGAAAGAATACAGCTTGTTTACAGTCAGCAAATATCAGTTGAAGATAGGTATAGCAATACAATGGTATACCTTATAAAAAGCATTACAAGTAAAACTATAAGTTTTAGTTGGTCAAATTGAGATTGGGAGATTTATTGTTGTAAATTTTCTAAAAAATATATAGAGATTTTTCAATCTGACAATCGGTTCCCACCTTTGTATTTCAAACTTTCAGGTCAGGTTGTAACTACCTACAACTCAATATCCTCCATATGATATCATAACATACCATTCCAATATCCAAAAGAGCACAAACTCTACAAATCCCTTCCAGAATATAGTAAAATCACTACCACCCAACCCTCAATGCAATGGGTAAGACCAATCCAAGCAATTTTGGACTAAAAATATCAAGCTTTCACCAAGCGCTCATCACAAAAAAATTTAAATAAATACAAGTAAATCCAGAAGAACAAAATTACTCAATATTAATGCAAAACTAAGAAGATATTCAAGCAGGATGAAATGTAAACAATACTTTGTGAATATATATGAAATAGCCGTTATATAAAATAGAAAATAACCATTAGATGAAATGTATAAAGACTAAACAATCAGATATTTTTGAAACTAAAATATGGCAACAAATCTAAAATAAAAATTACAAAGAATTTCATACCTGACTGCAACTGTACAAGCAAGCACCATCAAAAGCCCAAGCCAAACCTGTTACCTATAAGAATAGCACAAATATATCAGCATAGGAATTACAAGAAAAATAGTGGCATACACCTGACTATTGCAAAATACCACTTGTTCATGGGCATTACAGTTCGCAACAAAACGAAGCTTCTTGCTCGATATATCATAAATCCACACATCCAACATTCCAGCTCCTCTTCCTATCGCTAAAACAACTTCCTCTGGCGTTGTTATTGGAATAACCAAAGCAATTGTCGAAACAGAAACAGATGTAGCATTTTTCACCTATAGATCAAGGGATAACAATTAGATGAGACGTTAAGGAATAAGAAAGTTAAATGTCCGGGGAAATAAATAAGGAAATAGCAACATTTAATCATGAAAGTGATACCTCTGCTAATAATAAAAAGCAATCATTCCTAACGTCTGTCGCTAATAGAAATCCTTCAACATTGCCGGACCAAATCTTCACACTGGAAATCAACAACCAATTCAACATTGATATATTATTAACAGAATCAATTTGTAAAAAATAACAACAAGAAGTTTAGCAACACATGCAAAAGTAATACACAAACTTTTGTGCTTGACTTTAATAGTGATAAAGGCACCATGGCCAAACCATAATTTATAAGACCTAAAACTAACTGGCATCAGTTGTTTTCTGTATTAAAACCCAGACTTCCCCCTTCGGAGGAGAGGGATAACATCATAGATGACACGCCCAATGGTAACTTGCATCAAGTATTATAAATTACGTGGTGAATGATGCAATGTTCAGAGTTATTGCCAAAGTAGACTACAACTATTAGCTTGCTCTGTAAAATGAATTGGCCATGCGTAAAAAACCTCCATGACAGGAATGTCGGATGATAGAAGGACACCAAACAAATGAATGTATCAATAATCTAGCTTGACAAAAAAAACTAAATGGAGATTCAAAGTTCCGTTGTCTTCGAAAATGAAAAAGGAACTTTTACCTTGTTTTAAAAGATGAATATGCAATTTAAGCATTTGAAGTTTCTTTCCTTTTACAAAGACTTCGAACTCACAAATGCTTTGTACCACATAACGTAAAACGTGACCATAAGAGAAATGGAAGTCACGATTCAAAACCTTTTGCAAAGTCCCCAATCATAAATATTGGCAAAGAAAAAAAGCTGAAAGCCAGAGCATAAAACAACAAATAAATATGGGAAATGATCCCAAACAATTATGGGCCGATTTGGTTTAAAAAATCAAATTTGGCTGCAAATAAGGAGCAAAGTGTAGATTAAGCATTGTCATAATTTGGTTGAGCCAGGTAGAAGTGGGGCACATGAAAAAAGCTTCTATATGCTGAAAAGATACAACAAGAATAATAGCAGCTAGCATAAAAACCTACTGAAGCGGAGCATCGTTGCACGAGATTGCGGAATCTCGCGTATTCGCGGGATCGCAATAACACCAGTGATCACAATTGTGTGGATAAATATGTGATCCCATCCTATTGGCTCTTTCAGCCCAATTTTATTTCTTTTCTCATTTTTTTCTTATTTTATTTTTCCAAT
>NW_018165478.1:50801-64944 GCF_001263595.1 Phalaenopsis equestris | reverse complement strand
ATTCCTGCTATCCTCCTTCTCATGCTCTTCCACAACTACCTCCCCGCAAAACCCACATCTGAAACATCTTCTAGAAGCCATAGAACAATGTAATATGATATCAGAGCCTATCAAACCCTAAATTTTCCTAAACCTAAACCAAGAATCCATGCAGCATAACCTAATGCCCCCGCCAAAAAAAATTTTCCCCACATCATCCATAAGCCCTAGACCTAGCCCTTACCCTAACCCCAAACCCTAAACCATATTTTTCTTTTTCGTCAAAACTTTCATTGGAAGAACAAGACGTCATGAATCTAGACGAACTCATCAAACAAGATGTCTCGAGTATAAAGGTGTTCCACCTGAAAAAAGAGTAAATGATGCGGGAAATAAGAGTTTTATTTCGATTTATATCACTTGATTTGCGTGTTTTAGTTTATTAGCTATCTTTATGTTTAGGATGGCATACTTATAATTAGATGAGTCTAGCCTTTATAAATAGGGGATGTTTTGTGTGCGCTATAAGAACAAAAGGGTTTTTAGACTTGACATGTTTCCTGCTATCCTCCTTCTCATGCTCTTCCACAACTACCTCCCCGCAAAACCCACATCTGAAACATCTTCTAGAAGCCATAGAACAATGTAATATGATATCAGAGCCTATCAAACCCTAAATTTTCCTAAACCTAAACCAAGAATCCATGCAGCATAACCTAATGCCCCCGCCAAAAAAAATTTTCCCCACATCATCCATAAGCCCTAGACCTAGCCCTTACCCTAACCCCAAACCCTAAACCATATTTTTCTTTTTCGTCAAAACTTTCATTGGAAGAACAAGACGTCATGAATCTAGACGAACTCATCAAACAAGATGTCTCGAGTATAAAGGTGTTCCACCTGAAAAAAGAGTAAATGATGCGGGAAATAAGAGTTTTATTTCGATTTATATCACTTGATTTGCGTGTTTTAGTTTATTAGCTATCTTTATGTTTAGGATGGCATACTTATAATTAGATGAGTCTAGCCTTTATAAATAGGGGATGTTTTGTGTGCGCTATAAGAACAAAAGGGTTTTTAGACTTGACATGTCTCTTAGGAGAATTTGGTCCATCCAAACCTTTTCCTGCAGTTAGATCCTGGTTTAACGCCCAAGTAGTGTTTAGCCATAATCTTGTTTTTCATATCATTCATTTTTTTCTTCGATTCTTTCCATTGCTCTTGCGAAATTCAATAACTACCCCCCTTTGGTCGGTATAATTTCGGTATCAGATCTTTGGGGTTCTTACATCCAATCCTTTCTTGAACCAGTTGAGATCGTCTTTAAATTCCTGAAATATATTGTGTGCAATTGAGCTCTTTCATCAATTGTTGTTTCCAGTTTTCATAAATCTGAACTTTTTGTTCTCTGTTATCATTTTTTGGTTGGTTTCCCTACTATATTTCTTTCTCCTTGTTGCGGTGGTTTCCTATCTCCCTGCTATGGCATCAATTGCTGTCTCATTTTGATTGCAGCCTTCTGTTGTTTTTATGTCTTGAGAATTTGAGACGAGGTTTTAACTTCTCGGAACAAGACAAACCAGTTCTCTTCTTGATCTTTTTGGCTAAAACCCAGTTTTAGAAGGACAAGGTATTTGTCTTCTTGTTCTTCATGGGAGTGCTGCTTCTGCATTCTCTCCTTCTTTCCACTACAACTTTCCAACAAAACATAATGCCCCCACGCAAGAACGTGCCAAGAACCAATCAAAAAGTATCCATCGAGTATCTTTTACGTGAAATGCAGTGTATGCAAGACGAACGTTCAGCCTTGGAGCAGAAATACGGAGGAACGCTAAGTGGCACAGGATTTCAAGGCAGTATGAGAAGGGAATAAAAATCAACTTCATCGAGAAGCCTCAAGTTTTTCATGGGTTAGAAATTTTGTGGGTTTGAAAATTTAATGTTATAATCATCATCAATGTTCATATACAACGCGTATGACTAAGAATATTTTTGGCCTCTAATCGTGGATATGCTAAGAAATGAGGCCAGTTTTCAGGAGTGAAAATTCTGAATATGCAATTGACAGAAGAGCTGATGGTGAAGATTCTCATACTAGAATAGATTTGCAGAGCGATTAAACTAGATGATATGTTGATTATGCTTCTCTTAATCATCAGCATTAAATAGATATACATGATCATATGGATCAAGTATCATTGCTTCGACAGCAACAAAGCATGAAAGCTCAATCACTAAGGCCCTGATATGAAACAGGTTTAATATCTCAGAGCAGGAACTGTACTTATTAATCCTGATTCTCAAGAAATTGATCCTGATTCTCAAGAAAAGAATTTGATGTCAATTAAATTGAGAAGCTTCAAAATTAGAGTTGAAACCCCTTGATCCAGTTTCAACAGCGGCAATGTTAGAAGATGCTTGACTCACCAAACTTGCCCTACATATAGATTAGAGCGACTCCACTTTCAATGTCTTCGAGTTGGCTGCTCATTACGAATCAGATTCCGAGATAGTTCAATATGAGGGAACCTTGCAAACCTCGGGAGAAAAGTTCGAGAGCTAGAATTTTATTTCAATATATGTCTTTGTTTGTTGTTTTAGTTTGTTATTTATGTCTTCAAGTTTTGGGATGGCATGTTTGTAATTAAGAGAGTCTAGCATTTATAGATAGTGGTTGTTTTGTGTGGGCTGAGAACATAAGGGTTTTAAGACTTGTGTTTGTCTTCCCTTCTTTTTAGAGGTGTCGGTTCATCCAAACCTTGCCCTGCAACTACAACTAGGATTACTGTCGAGATGATGTTTAGTCATTATCTTGTTCTTCATGTTGTTCATTATTTTTCTCAGTTTTTTCCACTTTCCTTGCTGAAATCAGCAAACAACCCCCCCTTTGACTGGCATCAATCAAGCTAAATGCTATTTAGTTAAGGAAAAATCCTCCTTTATGGTGGGAAAACTTGAAGCACTTACACTAGTGTGTGAAAAAAAGTTAAATTTGCTACGATCCAAAATGAAATGAAAGATACAACTCAAGTATCTACCAAAACATTACGAGTAGTATGTGTTCTTGAGATTTCACTAATTAAAAAAAAAAGGATCTCTCAGTAGAAGAGCATATAATTGAGTTCAAGCAGCTTATATTGAAGTGTGAACTAGTAGAGCCCGAGGTGAGTACCATAGCTCGATATCTGGGGGATTAATATCATACATTGATAAATTAGTACATTTACAGTTCCATTAGATATTACAGGATGTCTAGACCCTTGCCCAAAAGGTAAAGGGCAACACAATAATATCAAGTCCACACTACCATTCAAATAAAATATAACCATTGGATTTGGCGGCAAGTGTAGACCCATAGGAGCACCCATGTCAACCATGCTAAAGGAGAAACTTTTACAGAGTGGAAAAAGTTGGAGACTGCCACTACTCCTAAATCCATCCCAGCTAGAAATTGATTTAAGTGCCACAATTTTGAGCATGTTGCATCCAATTGCCTAAACAAGAAAATGTTATCGTTCATCAAGTTGAGAACAGTTGAAGAAATAGATAGTGACACGGAAGAGAATGAAGACTTCAAAGAGAAGAATCAACTAGCAACCAACATGAGAAAAATATTAATCATTCTAGCTAAGCATCACTAACATTGTTTGCCATGAAAGGTTGTGAGTCTGAGGAGCTAATACTATAAAAGAGACAGCCCGTGTTGAGAGACTTGTCAGAAGTCCTGACAAACGGTTTACCACTCGAGTGGTAGCCACTAAAAGTCTTCTAGTATGCCATAGATTTCATTCCATAATCGATTCCTCTAATACAGGCTATTTTACCTAATACGCCAAACCTATCACAAGGAGTGTGATAAGCAAGCTTCATATTTAATGGTTCGAGGCTTAGGTCGTGTGAATACCAGTCCATATGCAGTTTTAGCTCTAGTTGTGTCAAAAAAAAATGACTACTTATTCTATCAGGATAGACTTTGGGATGATGAGCATGACATGAACATGAGCATAAATTTACAAGCGAGACTTTATTATGGTGGTGGTAGATTGATTTCAGAAGCCTACAAAGATGAAGAAGTAACTTCTCCTAGCCTAGGAGAATGATGCAGAGAGTTGTGTTGCATTTCACATTCCACGAGATCCTACAAATATGCACCCGTGATTGCGGGAAGACGACTACTTCTAGGGTTCCATCCTATTTGCCTATTTTAGCCCAATTTTTCTTCCTTTTTTTATTTCTTTCTTATTTCCTTACTTACAATTAAGAAATTTCCTATTCGGCGACTATTTATGTATGTGTTTTTGCTATTTGGACAACTTTTGCTATCGCTATTGTGTTTCGAGACTTTGTTCTTTGTTTTATGATTTTTGTAATATTGTATCATATTATTTTTGCAAGTTGTGTATCTTTATCTTACTTAGGAACAATATGGTTGATCCTCCTCCCTCCCCATACTTCGTTGTTTCGCCATTCTACTGCTATTTTCAACATGGAAAGTTATCAAACATGTCGAATATGCTCTGATGGCAAATGCCACATATATGTTATTTACAAATGCCACCGACCACCTGTATCCTACTTCTTGTGCCATTCCTCTACTATCCCCCCCACAAAAACAGCCCACTTAACACCTTCTATGAACCCAAGAACAGTGTCACCTATATGAAAGAAATTTAAATAAAGTATTCACCAAAATTGGTGTGATACCTAACAAAAGATCGAGATAGACAGGATAACTCCCGGACCCTCACTTAAGCCTTAGAATAAGTATGTGCTCAAGTAGTTCAACCATCCATATACTAAAAAATGGTGATAAGGTATTATGACAAGATGCACTTAAAAGTGCTGCACATTTGTAGGGGAAAAAAAAAGTTAAAATTACCATAGCTACATTTGAGCACCCACCAAGCACCCTAACAACTAGGGAGAGTTTAGAAAAAAATGATTCAAGCCAATAAGGAACAAATTCTTACATCATTAATAACTATCACAGATGATAACCTCTACCAAAAAGAGCTTCAAGAAACACCATAAGTAGTTAGTATTATTTGGTACAAAATAGTCATTGATTTTCTAATTGAGATGAACAATTAACTCGGCTAAATGCTTTGCCGATAGTCATATCAAGCAAAGGTTCCACCAAAATTCATTTTTTTGTCGTACGTTTTCCATAATAACCAAAATTAGAATATCCGATTTTTTTTAAAATTCAAAACAGATCAAAAAATTACAAATAACCAAAGATTTTAATTAAAGAAAACAACTCAAGACAACCAACCGTTTTCTTGCATATTAGGTCCTTAGAGAACAACAAAACCAAGAAGAACAAAGAAAGAAAAACAAAGTAGAGCCATAGAAACATGTCTGTCCGATGCTCTACACAATTGATATATTGAAGGGCAAGGAAATATCTAGAAAGTGCAAAAATAAACATCCTTTATGACCATTCACACGGATATTTTAGTTTCTCTATTTTTGGATAGGGGTTGTTCATTTAGAGTGCAAAACTCTAGGCAACAAATAGAACTTTAAGAATCCAGATGAAAATGCTAGGAATAATGCAGCAAAAAGACAGATACAACCCTATTGTGTAAAATCAAAACTCAAACTAGTAGTTAGTATAGTGATTTAAAGCATGCAATATAGACAGCTATATACAATCATATCCCAATAAAGTTCAGCCATATATAAAGCTGTAAAACATAATTTCATTTGGTTCACTATTTCTATAGTTGTTTCCTTACTAGTATTAAATTATTGTTTGGTTCACAACAATCCTTAATATGTTGTCAATTCCAATACATTAGAATCCAAGGAGACATTAATAGATAGTGGCCAAATTGTGTCCACTAAGATTGAATAGTCTATAAACACAATCAGAATCAACTACTCACTTCCCATTTTACAACTGTAACCCCAATCGCCACCAAAATGCAAAGCTAAAAGTACAAGAACCAATATTGCAAATTGAATCAATGCGTTCAGATGAACTAAAAAAGAGCCTAATTATTTAATTTTAGTAGTAGATGAAGTATTTTAGTTTTAGAAGTTTTAGTATTTTTAATTAGAACATTAATTTTAGAAAATAAATTCATATAATGTTACCAAACTATGAGAGCAGGCTGGTAGCATGGTTCAATAGACTTCCCCTAGGTTCTTGGTTTCATATATGCTACAATAAATGTTTCCTTGGCTGTGGAATGCTAAATTAGTCATACATTTATCCTACTCCAGCAAGCTAATACCTTTAGTATCACAATCCTAGCAGCTAGAAAGATTTTTGGTCTTCAATGGTAAGTGCATCTAGTGTGCTCAACAAGATTGCTATACCTTTTTATTTCTAGTTTCAGATGAGTAACACTTTTATAGGCTATTTGCATGAATAAATTATACCAAGGAAGCTTTGTAGTTATAAAAAAAGGGCTGGAACATTTAGAAAGAAAGATTAAGAATTCCTTAATAGAATTCTAGTTGTATGTGTTATTTATTGTTCTTTCAGTAATTTGCTCCTTGACCAAGTGGAAAGCTTGAATATTTTCATGAGAGCTTATCTCCATTAATTTACAAGAGACTTGATTTAGCGATTACATTCTATCTATTTATTTCTTTAAATCTTGAGGATCTTGGATCATATGGCCTCCAACATCATCCATTATCCCCTTGCCTCACCACTTGCACATGAGTGACCTTTTTCACATTGTAATCCTTCAACTTTCTTGCTTCTCTTTTATCCCTTTCAAAAGTTGTTATCAACAACAGCTTTATTCCTTAAATCTTAAAATCCACAAAGTGCAATTAATCTAACCGAAACTTTAATTTTTACTACATAATCTTCTCTTACTGAAGCAATGCTTTCTTACAAACTTCTCCCATTTAATTAATTTTTACTCTCCAAATTTTCAATGATGGATTGTTGTTCCTTAAAATAATCACCTCTAAGCATCCCAGGACCATTTAAAGAATATCGGCTGAAAATTATCAATTATGTGTCTACTAGGACAATATCACATAGTTAGATTTTGTTCTATTAATTCTAAACACCTTAGCTCAAGGAAATTTTTTTATTTTCCCAATTTCATTAAAAGATATCTCACCTATCAATACTATAACAATGACAAATCACACACAATAAAGTAGCTAATTTTAAATATCTCTTACAAACACCAACACAACTAAAAAATGTCTACAAATCCTAGACGCGAACGTCAGCACAATCGTTTCCGCACATCTCTAACATGTTCATCTTCATCTCTTGTGTGACTGACATGTTCATATCATGCATACAATTGTCTCCACATGATTATCAGCGCATAGTTTTTAAGCATGTCCATCGTCGCAATTCGTAAGTCTAATTCTACACAAGCTCAATTGTCTTCATATGTGTTCACAAGAGGCATTTTATGGCCTTTTGGTAAGCCTTCGTATGGGCTATTCTTGACGTTGGCGCTGACGTCATCCCATAGAGTTGATGAGTTGTCTAATTCCTAAGATAGGACCATCACTATTTCTTATCTTTCGCCTCAAATAGACATTTGCACATTCTCATATTCATAGTCATGCTCGATCACATTCATTACCCTCTATTATCCTTCTGCATTCTCTATTCCCTCTATTCCCTTGAAGCCTCTTGGTATCACACATTTGTCTTCTTTGAATTCTCAAAGGGCCTTTGTTGACCTCACTGTGAGATCGCCATCACCATCGTTGGAGCCCATAATATCTCAAAAGCTTCTCACCTTTTATCTTCTTTTGTGGTTGAGCCGCCTTCTTCTCAACCTCCAATCTCCTCTGCAAATGTGATTTGTGTTCAAATGCAACAAATAACCTTCCCACACCACAAAACAATCCTCCATTTTTCTTCATCAAATTTCAACAAACCACCAACAACAACATTCTTTTTTCTTTCTAAAGGAAGCTTGTGCTTATCTTTTATGATGAAGAAATATTTATGTTTGCTAAGCCTCATGCCATTTATCTTATTAGCAAATTTTCTATGGGTAAGCCTAGCACTAAGGTAGTTCACAAATTATTGGCTGATTTATAATTGATTGGTGATTATTCTGAAGAACTTATTGATCCATGGCATATCATCATAATTTTTTTTCTTAAAAGCAGATTACATTAGACTGCTATTGACAGTCTTGCTATATTAGTGGTTTTCCGATGTATATTTTAAAATGATCCCCTCATTTTGATTACTCGATGGACCCTCTAATCACTACTATTGGGATCCCATTTTCAAGATTTCATATGCATTATTTAAATCAATCTATCTTAATTTCTTTAACATTTACTTTTGGAAAGTCATTATAAGTGGATGTTGTAACAACATGAGGCTAGAGTCCTTGTGGAATTGGATGTTACATCCATGTTTCATAAAAGAGGTGTGATTGAATCTTAATTATAGGGATATTGGCAGAAAATCGAATTTGAAAATATTCCTTCATGCTAGTTAAAAACAATTTAAAAAGTTTAAAGTACTAATCATTGTTCCATCTAACGGTGCATTTTATTAGGCCCTCTGACACTAGAGTCATAGTAGAATTGGATGTTACCACGATGTTTCATAAAGAGGTGTGGATTGAATCTCAATCGTAAAGATATTGGCAACAATTGATTAAAAATTCTTTAAAAGTTTTAAGTTCTAATCCTTCTTCCATCACACATTTTCAATAACATGGATATAATATTGGCAAACAATTTTTTTTTCTCTTCAATATCCACTAAAGAAATTCTAGTGTTGTAAATAAAAAATTATAAAAAAAATTGATAAAGCGAAAAGGAATTCATTCCTTGTTTCACGATAAAAAGCATATATGAGAGGTAATCTCACCAAACTAATGCAGCAAGCAAACAGACATCAAACCGAGTAGCCCAAAATGTAGGGTGCGTCGCATTCCTTATAAACATTTGAATCAAATATTCAACATTTGGAATATAGCACTAATCAAAACGATATTGCACCTAGTAGCTATATGTTTTGAATATCACTAAACAGCCAGCCCCTAAACCATGAGCAAATCACAAACCAAATGTGCAAAATAACATATCAGCGAGAGATGAAAAAATCACATACAAAAAATCATCAAAGTTTAGCAGTAGCCTTTCCTTCCATCAGAACATCCGGTGACCATGAACAATTGAGACTTTAAAGAACAAGCAGTGGAAATGCCAAAACAAATTGCAGTAATCCATGAATTATGAGCCTGAATAAGTCCAATGAGCATCGCATTCACAGGAATGTTCCCATGCTTTATAGTAAAGCATTCTGGCTCACAAATCCTCCAAAAAGAAACATCACCAGATTTTGCACCAGCAGAAAGTATAGCACAGCAGGTTTCAGAAGATTGCAGTACTGGTGACCAGGAAACAACCAGGGAAGACAATACAGCACTACGAGAAACATACTGCTGGGCAGTGATATGGGGCAAGTTAGAACTCTGATCTAGAGTACTTTCATCATCAGTCTCAGCATTAGCTTCATTATCCTGAAAATTAATCAAAAAAACAGCAATGAATGTTTCCAATTACTGGTGCAGACAGAATACATCCACAAAGGGTCAACAAAACACAATATTTATCAAGAAACAAGGTGTGAGAAGATAGAAGTTGAACACCTCTGGTCCTCTAGATAAACAGCTGCTTGAAAACAAAGCATAAAATGCTAGCCATTTTCAAGCCAGTGCCATGAATCATGTCAATTAACTTTACCTCCAAAGTGATCCCATCACCGCCATAACATATGCCCAGGCTGATGATATCTGGATCGACTTCTGTAGGGCTGCTTCTCCTACAGAAACAAAATGAATATTCTCAATGCTGCAGATGATAAAGTATAATACGGACAACAAATTAAAAGCAAATGAAAATAATTAAAAGTAAGAGTCTCAATGTAAAAATGAAAATGTAATATTAAAAGGGTGCAGACTACCAAAATAGGTTATCCCCAACAACTTAAGAATATTCCTAGACATGGAAACAAGTCCGTTCAGTTTAGTTTTAAATCCAATGAGTAAAATCACGCACTTTCCCTTAGAAATATAAAAACTATTCATGACTTGTAGATATCATAATTGAATGGTCATGTAAATTGCAATCAGGATAAAATTGTAAAACATTCACAAAAAATTTTAGATAATATTTTGAGTACTTTGCACATGTCAATATCGCTCCGCGGCTTAAGACTCACTATATTTCTGCTTTTCATTGAACTCAATTTAAATTAGATGACACTTAATGAAAATGCATGACTAAGTGCACGCTACCGACTCAAAATTTGCTTTAAGTTCATGCTACCAACTCCAATTTTGTATTCAAAGTGTGAAGTATTTTAAAAATCAAAGCAACAAAACAAGTCTTGTTCACAGCTTTCTGTCAGGTATTCCCCTTTTTGCAATTTCAAAAAAGTGCAGTTCCGCTTCTTTTCATGGCAAAACGCTTATTTGACTGTATGGATGATGATGATGATGCAGATCTTCCCTCTTTCATTATTCACATAATTATAGCTTCTCTTCCTTTTATCTATATTACAGAAGCACAACTTGATGATAAATCATACATCGAGCAAAACATCATTTCAAATTATAAATAAAAAAGTGTACTTTTTTATTTTTTGCAATGTAAAATTGCCCAAGTCATCTTATCATCTAACCAGATGAAAAGGAATGAATATTGCTCTTATAGTTAACATGGAACCTTTCACATTACAAAACTGCACAAACATCAATTATGTCTAATTTTAAAAATAAAATAAAAGTGAAGCAGCCAATAGAGCATTAGCTCAGAACATTTACCTGCAACTTGGCCCCTTTCTCTTTATGCTTCTGTAAGACTTGTTGCAAGTAGAAACTGCAAACCCATTTTTTGATCTACTACGCTTTCTGCTGCTGGCTTTCACCTTTTAAAAACACTTAACAGATCTTTAACAAAAAATTTTGCCAAGCCCAAAACAATGACAGAAAAATCACTAACAGAAAAACAAAAATTAACAACTCACTCCATGAACCGCCAAACTTTGGTCATTCCACTTGCCGTAGTTGATAGTAGTGATATGATCAAATAAAAGGTCAGACATGTCTGCAACCTACAAGATCAAAAAACAGATCATCATTGACAACAACAATAGCAGTACCAACAACAATATCAACAAATATATTTTTTCTGTGTATGGCTCGAGTTCGAGCCATATTTTCACATATATGTTTATACTTGGCTTGATTTAATTTTTTTTTTAAATTGTACTTGGCTTGTAATTGTTTTAATTATTTTAATTGAATAAATATTTCAATGGAATAATAAACAAGCTAAATTTTGAATGAGAGTTTGGCATTTCATATAAGGTTATTAACCAATGATTTCATAAATCTAAATAAATAACTAAAGAAATCTTGAATCAGTATCCAATTAGCTTACACCAATTAAATAAGATAATAATAAGGTGCAAATAAGCTTACTTACAATCAAATAATATAAATAAGTACTTACAAACTATTTCAATGAAATAGAAAATAACAAGAAGTTATATTAAACTATAATAAATGTTGATATTAAATTATTATATATAATATTAAATATATAATTAAATAAGATATAGTCAATTAAATTTTATTTAGATAATGGGGCATCTAAATACATACCACACAATTCTTATATATTTACAAATCTAACACCTAGATTTCTATATTTTATGCAGAGCATTGAAATTTTTAATATCACATCAGAAATAACACTTTTACTTACTTTTAAAACGTGAAATACAAATTTCCAAGCATAAATTTATAACATCAAAACGCTATAAATGTAAATATATAAATTTAAGCATTAATTATTTAAATACATATGAATTGAGTGGTGTGTTTGTAATTTTCTCTTAAATAATATATATGATATAATCTACCATCGAACTTACTATAGAGCAAGTTTGTTCATTAACATAAATAAACGATTTAGATTGTGTTTGTTTGGTTCATTTAACCGAGCTTTTAAAAAATGTTTAAAATAGTTATTTATTAATTAAAAAAAACTTGGTTGAGTATTAATCCAATTAAGTTTGAGTAGTTCATCGAGTGTGTTGGTTCATTTACAGCCCTATGGAGGACACAGTTCAATCTCAAATATCTCAGATCTTAAAAAATGTTGCATGTTAATGATATCTACTTTTTCCTTTAGTTGTTTATGATATTTATGTCACTTACTCTTTTAAGACTTATTTGTTATCAAGAAACAGGTTTAAATGCTAGTAAATGATAGTTTATGCAAGCTATTTCTTAAAAAATATCTTGTTAGTAAACCTAATTTCTCACTAATGCAATCTAATCTACTCCCTCTGTAAAATTCGGCCAAAATAGAATACATTCTTTGAGTTGGTGTGATGCCCAGTTTAGGAGTTTCAAAATTTTGTATGAATTAGTCAGAATAAACTTCCATCCAACATCAACCAACCTCCTCAAGATTTCCCACAGATTCCAACCAATTGCTAAATCCTTCATATTCCCAAAGCTCTTGCCGCCATTTTTACTAGCTACCACTCCACCATCATCACTAAAACAAAAAACTTTAGAGAAAGGTCACTAAGTTTTTCATAAACAAAAATTAAGACCACGGCGTCAGAGAAATTAATATTGATCACAATGCATAACTATCCCAACAAGGACGGAGAATACCCTCCATAGCATTATGTCCATATTATTTAATAGCCTTCAATCACATTGACAGGACAGCATAAAGAAAAGCTTATAATGATTGCTATCAAGAAGATGAAAACCAAATGATATATTCATTCTTTTTCTGGATATGGTTGGCTTAATGAGAAAAAGCATAAAAAAAAATTAAACTCTGCAAAAAAGCTATGTTTACCAGCATACCTCAATCCATTCCGAACTGTACTCACAATATGGTGCTCGATAAAGTTTTACATGGCCATCAAACGTACAGACAGCAAGCAAACATCTGTGTTAATAAAATTAAAAAAAATATATTAACATGTTCCTACAGCATAATCTCAACTCAGCTATGCATTAACATTAAGAAGTGGCTTGTTACAAATAGGAGAGAAAACTACTACCAAAGTAGGAGGTATATCTAAGGAGCAAAGCAATTTCTAACCCCGAATTAGGTGCAAGTCCTGGAGGAGACCAAGAAATTGAACGAGCACATGGACGAGTATCCTTTGATAAACAAATAGGTTGTAAACAAGGGGTAAGAAGATCTGCAAAAAAATTAAAAAAATATAATAATAATAATAAAATATGATAGCAAAAAAATTAAAAAAATATAATAATAATAATAATAAAATATGAGAAAGAACACCCATCAATCCATCAGTTTCTAAAAAAATGAGTGATTAAAATTCTATGAAAGTACACTGCCAAATCTAATCCATTGATTCCCACATAAATTGTCTTCTTAAACAGTACCCTTCCTGTTTATATCTCAGATGAAAGATATTTGAAGAATAAAACATTCAAGTTAAACAAATATTGGAAAGCAAAAAGTGAGCTTATGAGTCCTTCACTAAATAAAATGCAAAAAGGATATGTCTCGGAGCAAAATACAGTCAAGATAAATAATAAGGTGCAAGAAAATTGCTAGGTATCAACATAAGAAAATACAATTTGCTTAGCTTTCTAAGAGATAACCTTGGAGATACAACTACATAATCATTGGCATTCAGAATAAAGACGCTTAGTTGGCTTAGTATATTTTGTAATGATTGTTAAAAAAGGTTGTATTTATTGGAATAAATGCATGAAAGGAAAAAAAACTGCTGGCTAATGGCAAACCCAACTTAGGTTTAAGCTACCACCATATAATTTTATTTTTTTCTTAGAATATTATTATGAGAAAAAATAATAATAGGAGTACAACAAAAGCAATTAAAAAACAAAACTGCCAAATAAAAAAGAGAAATATAAAAATAAAATGAAAACAAGCATGCAACTACTAATGGATCACGAAAGCTACAAAACAAAAACTTAATTAGATCATCTTGCTCAAAGCATGAGAATACAAAGGAGTGGGGATAGACCTTTTTTCAATACCAGCCTTATAGTAAATAAGATTTAGAACCTAGCATCAACAAGAGTATCTTGACTGTTGCTCTAAAATTTCGCATCTAAATCATAAGACATTTGAAAATCATGACCATCGCTAAAATAGCAAATTGGAA
>NW_018165478.1:44111-50701 GCF_001263595.1 Phalaenopsis equestris | reverse complement strand
TCCAACCCTTTCACGGATATATCTGCTTCCCATTTTGTCTCTAACTATAAAGTCACTCTTCCACTTGAGCATTCTCGTTCAACAAGACTTAATTTAATTTTATGCTTCTCTTTTACAGCCCAACATTCTACATCATAAAGCATTGTTGTTCTCACCGCCATCTTATAAAATTTTCCTTTTAAGTCTAAGCGGTATATTTCTATTACTCAGTAGGCCTGATGCATTCCTCCACTTCAACCATCCAACTTGAGTTCTAGTAATAACATCCCCATATATATCACCATCACTTTGAACAATAGACCCGAGATATCTAAAATATTCTCTCATTTTAATGAATTGAATACCAATTATTATAACTCCGTCATTAAATCTACCACGACTAAAATTACATTCCATATATAAAATTTTAGATCTACTTAAAAGAAAGCCTTTAGATTCTAAAGTTGATCTCCATAAATCAATTTTCCCAAACTCCCTCTCTAGTCTTATCCACATAAGGCATCATCAGCGAAAAGCATACAAACAGGTGCATTAGCCTATAAATGTCCAATAACAACATCCATAAATAAACCAAAAAATATGGGTTTAAAGGCAATCCATGATATAGTTCAACTGAAATAAAAAAATAATTGGTCAATCTTCCTTGTGTTCGAACATAAGCAATAGTTGTAGTGTACATAATTTTAGTGACTTGAATATAAGCAATATCAACACCTTTCTTTTCTAGAACTCTCAAAAGTACTTCTCTTTGAATATTATCAAAAGGTTTTCAAAATCAAGAAAAATCATAAGTAGATCCTCATTACTCTCTATGTACTTCTCCATAATAGACTTGCTCGACATGAATCCAAACTAAGTTTAAAAAGTTTTTATATCATTTTGCACCTATAACATGATGAGTGTTACCTTAATTTATGACACATCAACTTAATTCCTCTAATATGCATACTTTTGTGCATAACTTTTATTCTCAACAATATGAGCCAATAGACTCTTTCTCCACTATCATGCATCATTTTAATTTTTAAAATAATATTAAAAATTTTAGTAAGTTAAGAAATTCACAGTTCTCCTAAACATTTTAACATTTTTATTGGAATATTATCAGGTCCTGCAGTTATCACACTTCAATTTCTTTAAAATTATTTTTCACTCTAATTTACTAATGTGGTGATGAAAATAAAAAAATATTAATATTCATGACACTAAGATCATTAAATTTGATTGTAATTTGACAAATTTTCTTGAAATTTTTAATTAAAATATCTCACCCACCTATCTTGAATATTCTCATAGAATAAATTATTTTCATTTTATCCTTAATAATTTATTTGAACTAAATCTTTATTTTTCTTATCAATTTGTTTTGCTAGTTTATACATATATTTTTCACTCTCTTTAGTATGTAATCTATTATAAATATCATTAAAAGCAGAATTCTTCACATCACAAATTATTCTCTAAGACTCCCTACGGGTCACCTTACATTTTTCTTAATCCTATAGGGTTTTACATTTAAATCAACTTTTTATAAAAGAACTTTTTTTTTCACATAACTATTCAGCAACTACCATTTTTAATTAAAAGAATTTTTTCTTTTGATTCCCCAAGCACATCATTGCAATTTATTTAATAGTACTCGCTACTTTATCTCATATATTATTAGCTTTTTTATGAGCATCTTAAATCTTATGATCTTAGAGTTTACTCATAAAAATAATTTTATTTATGTTTTTTAAGTGCCCCCATATAATTCTATAACAATATTTGATTATGATTTTCACCTTCCAAATTTTCATCTTAAACTCCAAAATTAATAAACCATAATAGATACTTAAATTTTTACTTGGAATGACCTTACAATGTTTAAAATCTCGATAATCTTATTTTTTTCATGAGAAAATAATCATTTTTTATTGTATTAAATCAATTCTTATAAGTGATAATATACTCATCTCTTTTCTTAAATAAACTAAATCAAAATTTAATATGGCTCTATCTTCTCCATTAGTCACTCCAAAATCATAGCTACTGCGAATGCTTATAAAATCTTCTACCACTCTACCAACACGTTCATTTAAATATCCTTCATATTTTTTTCAAGATGTATCATTAATTCTTCTAGATCATTTCAAAATTTTTCTTTCAAACATATATTCAAATTTATATGGGGAGCATAAACACTTATAACATTAAAAATCTTAGAATTAAAATTTTTCTTTAGAGTTATAATTCTATCTTTAATTCATCTCAAACTCTTATTTATATAAAATCTACAACATTTCTAGTACCACTCATACCTAAATACCAAAATTTAAAACTTATAATATCAATCTCCTTAGTTATTTCTCCAACTTATTTTGTTTCTTGAATGTACAAAAAATTTATATACCTCTGAACTATAATATCTACTAATTTATTAATGTACCAGTGAGATTACCTACATTTGAATTTTCTATCATAAGATTAGTTTTATAAACTAACTTTTTGCCCATATATTTCCATAATGTGGGACATTTTCTTATTTAACATTACA
This sequence comes from Phalaenopsis equestris, assembly GCF_001263595.1. Classification (NCBI taxonomy): domain Eukaryota; kingdom Viridiplantae; phylum Streptophyta; class Magnoliopsida; order Asparagales; family Orchidaceae; genus Phalaenopsis; species Phalaenopsis equestris. The sequence continues at coordinate 48,165 of NW_018165478.1, read as the reverse complement.
CCTAGACACTAGTGCAGTGACCCATGTACATTTTTTATTATATTAAGGCAATACAATGTGTTACTTTCAAGGGATGCCCTATCATTGACACAATGATTTAAAAGATGTGTAATAATTTTTCGACAAAATTTTTGTGAGTTGTCAGCTACCTAACACAACCCTCCACTTTTCACATCGAAAACTTGAGACAAGGCAATGACACAAAATAATCACACGTTAAATATAATTTAGACATAAATTAGTACATTATATATAGGTTTGATTGGACTCAAATAGAATTTGTGGACCCACTTTTCACATCGGAAACTTGAGACAAGGCAATGACACAAAATAATCACACGTCAAATATAATTTAAACATAAATTTGTACATTATATATAGGTTTGATTGACTCAAATAGAATTTGTGGAGAATAAAAAAAGATAGCGCACAAACAAGCCCGAAGATCTCATCAGTGAATATGAGAATAGGTTTACCTTGATAAATGAAAGGTTGTTCTTCATGAAGTGCTATTGTCTCCTAGTTAAAAAAATGGAAAATGATTAAATGAAGAAGAAAGTAAATTTAAAACATTCAATCCACCAACCACATTTATAAAGGACGGCAGTGTGTGGGCAACTAGAGACCCCAAAGATGATGAAGGAGCATCAATGAAGTAGGGAGTTATCAAGTTAGGATTTGGCAATGAGGATATAAATTAAGAATCAACCATAGCGCAAGGTGCAACCAAGGTGGAAGAAGAGGGTGGTTAAATTAAAAAAAGGAGAGGAAGCCTACATGTGCTGCCAAAAAAAAATGACGAAAAAAGTGACAAGGATTTGGAATGAGGAGCTGGGAAACTAAACCATAAAAAAAACATCGTCATTAAAACCCAAGTATTTAGAATCCAACTACCTACCTAATCCTTTACACTCTAAACACTTCTAATCTCGTGCATTATTGCTATCCTAACCAAATCATCCACAATCTCCAACATCCCACCTCAAACAAAGCCGGGCTATAATTAAACCCCTCATATCAAAAGATGAATAAAAGAGGACTGATAAAGGGGAATGACAACAGGATTTACTTGGAGATAAATAAAAAGAATAAAAATGTATAAGAAAAAAAAACAAGAAAATGGAGAAGAGAATAAAGAAAATACACAATAATTAAAGAACAAAATGAAGGCTAAACATGGAGTAAAAAGGGAAGGATTTTTTCCCAACATGAACGAGAAAATCCAACAACACATGGACATGAATAAGTAAAAATCGAATAACTTTTTCCTTCTCAAGATCATGTAGCTACTCCCAAATCCCTCAACGTCAACATTAAAGAAGCTATTAAGATGCTTTAAAATCTTGAAGGCAACATTCAGCCAGCAGCCATAATGTCAAACTAAGAACTTATAGAATACTAGAAATTAATAAACTAAAGTAAAGGATTATGAATAAACTCCTTTTTTGTAGGAGCATTGGACGCTTCCAAAAGAAACAATTGCCATTATGGTAGTCCATGCTGCAATTTTCTACAACCATGACGTATTAATTAATTCCATATTTTCAAAAATACCATTACATTTAGGGTAAAACAATTACTATCTATTGTAATCATATGAGATTTCAATGCTAGTGTCATGGAGACATGAACAATAGATTTCCACATTGGAGTCGTGGCCATAATTACAGGGCAGTCTAGAACAATGATAAAGTTACCTATAATGTGATATGAGGGAACAGGAGTTATAGAATTAGCTTCTTCATGAGTTTGAGAGTATCAATTCATCCATCAACCTCTCCCCAATCTATGCAATGGTGGGGGCTCATGTGTTGTATATGAACTTCTTTTGTCATAATTGTGATCACATGATTATAAAAGATTTACCTCAAAAACGGTACCAATTTTGCAGCGTAGACTTGTTAATGCGAGATGCAAAAGGTTCGGTATTTCCAATGCAAACAAAATGATGTAACAACCCAACATCACACAGAAAAAATAAAAATGTATGAATAAAAAAAAATGATAACAAAATAATTTGCTTTATTTAAATACTCAAAATCTGATGAAATAGAATAATCTTGCTCTTCAGAAAATCTAAACCCCAAATGCTAGTAAGCATTTGTATTAAAACACTGCAATTGAAAATTCAACACTTAGGTAACAATTAACACATTCAATAACAAGTTCAAAATTACAATTTTTTTTATAATAGCTTGGACGAGTATGCTAAAATTAATTTAATCTCTCACTGAAGATGTAATACTTAAACCACACATGTCACATGAAACCTCAAATGTAGGTTATTTAGGCGCAGGTGCATCTATAAATCTCTCATTGATCTCACTAAAGGCACGACCAGCATACTTAGTCTATTTAAATTCATCTCTTTCATACTAAAACACCTCAAATATTTTGCTCACGTGCCTGTCTACTTTCACCTACTTCATCCAAGGTGACATTTTAGCTTCTCCTTCTTCCTTTAAACTACACTTCTGAAATGCTGCATTTCACCATTCCACAAAAGTTACCATTGTTTTGAACCTCTCCAAAGTGCCCCCTAATCATGACGTTACCAGCTAAGCAAGTTCGCAATTCTCTTGATTCAACCATCCTCCGCTATTGACAGCATCTCTATTTTATACATCCTGTCAGGACATTTGGCCAACAAAAGTTGAATTAGGTTGAATTGATATCTGCTAGAAGCGACTCAGTCATCATATTGAGTTCATATTGGCCCCAACTCAGTCTGAATGTAAGCAAATTTGAAAAAGTAACAAAACATATTTGCAAGATAGAGAACATAGAAGTAAAGGTTTCATTTTTGTGGTTTCAAATCGGCCTCAAATAAGACCAATCAGAAACAAACCAAGTCATTCAATTTTGGGAGGCAATTTATGGAAACACTTTGACAACCCTGGAGTCAGAAAATCATGCTATCTTAATATTTAAACATGAAATTATATCAATTACAGGAAAAATGTGCAAGGTTTGTCACTCCAAGCATCAACCGTCAAGCCGAAAGAGTGTCATAATAACATTTACCAGCATGAATGTGAACATATCTTGTGTTTTTTCACTTATCAAACTGTTGACCTCATTTTTAGTGAGGTCTAGTCTTTCTCTTAGGGTTTAGGATCTAGCCTTAGGGATCCCTTTGATTATCTTAGAACCTTAGAAATGGGACCCGCCTCATTTTAGAAATTCAACCTACTTCTGTACCCTTTTGGAGTTTCGCGTGTGTGGTATCGACTTCTAGCACTTAGAAAGGTGAAACCAACATGAGGGAACCCTATAGGACCTTTAAGCATTAGGGTGGCCTTTTGCACAATTTGCACTCCCGCGCGCACAAACTTCGCAATTTAGAGAGTCAACACGGACACAAACTTCGCAATTCGGAGAGTCGACACGGCCGATCACTACAATTCGCATCGCTTGTACCGTTATTTGTCGAGGACTTGAATGGATTGTTGGAGACGATCGATCGCAAATTGAAATTTTATAAAAATTTGAATTTTGACATGTTTTTGACACAATTGTCGATGATGTTGTCCGAGCGACCCTGGATGACAAAACGAACTGCACCGGCGCGTCCAGAACGTCGATTTTGCTTAGGGAGGACACCCATTTTGTCGCGTCGCCGCGCACGAATAAATTGTGTTTTAATTAAAATAAAATGAATCCTCCTTTTTTCTTTTAAAGCCCTAAATCCCTAAACTCACGCACCCGAGCTCTGCCTCCCTTCCCCTCTCATGTTCTTGTGTCCCGCTTTTCCCTTTCTCGGTCTCGAGCCGACCGAGCCCTTCTCCTCTATGCGAGAGGGAGAGTTGACTTCTCATTCATCCTTGCCTGAAACTTTCTGCTCGAGACTCTCCTTCCTGAAGCTGCACCTGCCTCTATGAGCTACGATTTTCCTTTCTTGGTAGGTTGACTCTGATGAACTTGCTCCTTGGAAAACTTGAGTGGCAACCTTCTCTTCTTCCCGATGTTTCTCTCCCTGCCACTCGGCTCGCCACTTGGTCCTTGGCCCTTCGGTTGCCTCGCCTGCGGTCAGGCAGAGGGGAGCGGTCTGTTC
>NW_018165478.1:42794-43802 GCF_001263595.1 Phalaenopsis equestris | reverse complement strand
TTTCGGTGTCTTGCTTCCTTTCAATTTTCTCTCTGTCGAGCCATTGAGCATGGCTCTGTTGGATGGTACAGCATGCTACTTTACTTTACTTTCATGTATTTTGAGATATTCACCTTAAGAGCATGTGAAGGATAAAATATGGGCATATTCTAGGGGCTAGACTTAGTTACTTGCTTACAGTAGTGAAGCTATGACATGTTTATGTTTATTGTAGCACATTTATGTTGGAAGCAATTAAGGGAGTTAAAACACGGCTTTGGAATAATGTTGCTCCTCTTGCAGGCATGTTGGGATATGTATTATGAAGTTTTTCATCTATTTTCATTTAGCATGAGATATTGGAGTGTTTATTTGGCCTTTCATGAATGCTAGAGAGTTCACTTTACTTTTTTATACATATATGGGGGCTCGGTTTAGCTCCTGCGGCTTTCCCTTACTTGAAATGCATGCCATGAGAAAATTTATTTAATTTGGAAAGCTCTGTAACTTGTTTTGAGGGCTTGGTTTAACTCCTCGTGAGGCATCTCCCCTGCTCAAGAATCTGTTGGAATTGTTTCATGCTTGGAATATTTAGACATGCAGGTTGATCCTTGGCTTTGGAAATATTTAGACATGCATGTTGTTCCTTGGCTTTGGATGACTCGTTTTTACCTTAAGGTGGCTGGAACTTTAATTTCTGTTAAAGCCTGAATTTGTATCAATGTTTGGGTCCTGTTTTAGCCTTGCTGGGCTCGGTTTTGGCTTGGTTTGGAGGCTTGGTTTTATCTTGAAATGGCTAGAACTTTAATTTTTATTGGAGCTTGGATTTTAATCTATGTTGGGCTCGATCTGGGCTCGGTTTTTGGCCCTTGTTGGGCTTGGTTTTGACATCATGTGGGTGTTTTGGCTTAAATATACATATGGTGAAGAAATTTATTTTCGATTTGGAGGAACTCCACGGCTGTTCTTGTTTAAAACATATGATAGTTCTATATTTTGATGTCTTGAGGGCATGGAGATTTTTTTTTA
>NW_018165478.1:42206-42559 GCF_001263595.1 Phalaenopsis equestris | reverse complement strand
TTTTGTACTCTCTTATGTATATCAAAACTTTTAGGGAATTGATTTGGGTTTGCCTTAGCCGTGAGCCTCACTTGTTGGTCTTGGGTTTGCCTTAGCCGTGAGTCTCACTTGTTGTTCCTTGGGTTTGCCTTAGCCGTGAGCCTCCTCTGCTCCTGTGCCTTGGGTTTGCCTTAACCGTGAGCCTCCTCTGCTCCTGTGCCTTGGGTTTGCCTTAGCCGTGAGCTTCTTTTGGCCTTAGGTTTGCCTTAGCCACGAGCCTCACTTGTTGTTCCTTGGGTTGCCTTAGGCCATGGGCCTTAGCAGCTGTCCCTTGCTACCTTGGGCCGTGAGCCTTAGTGATTACCTCCCTTGTG
>NW_018165478.1:40972-41555 GCF_001263595.1 Phalaenopsis equestris | reverse complement strand
CTCGGGGTGTTGGCAGTCCCACGCCCGACAGTGTAATCGACTCGTGGACAACGAAAATTTCTTAAAAAAAAACAAGTTTTGATAAACCCTTTTCAAGCAAAAACATATTTTTCTACGAAATAAAAATTGATAACTCTTCTTTGTATATTTAAAATTTATATGCATGTTAAAAACATAAAACATACTTTAAAGCTGGTTGTCCACCTGACGAATATATGTTTAGGCTGGGAAATAGCCCTTTAAGTGAGGTTCAAGACATACTTGTAGACGAGTGGCGGGTTCTATACATTCGGGTGACCGAGCAGCCTTCGCGGGCCCTCGAGTATAAATATATATCTGAGTCTAGCCTCATACGAGTGCTTGCGGTCCCCCTCACCCGAATTTTTTTTATTTTGATTTATCCAAGCTTTGAGACAAGGCACTCGTGTTACTTTTTTCTTTCTTTCAAGATTTCTCCAAGATTTTTGTAGATTCTTTTTCTTTTCTTTTACTTGAGTCTTTTCTCGCTGATTTTCTCTAATTTTCTGTGAGTCGTTGTTACACTCTTCTTCGGATTTCCTGGACGACGTTTCTTCCCGACTTC
>NW_018165478.1:40726-40962 GCF_001263595.1 Phalaenopsis equestris | reverse complement strand
TGCTATACTTAAGGAACAGCGGATCTCACGGGCGTACAGGTTTGTTTTACATTTTACAGCACTTCATTTTTTTGTTTCTCCCTGCTACTGTTCGTTCTATACAGCATGTTATACTTTTCATGTTTCTATCTGCTACTGTTCTTTTTCTACCTGCTACCGTACTGTACAACATGTTATATTTGTCATGTTTCTACCTGCTACTGTACTTCCTGTATAGCATGTCATACTGCTCCTGT
>NW_018165478.1:33852-40716 GCF_001263595.1 Phalaenopsis equestris | reverse complement strand
TGTTTCTACCTGCTACTGTTCTACATGCATCCTACTGTTTGTCATGTATTGCACATTTTATATTATATAGCTTTGAGCATGTCTCCCTTTTTTACATGCATAGGACCATTTGATTTGAAATCATAACTTGACACAATATAAAACTGAAACTCATCATGGTAAGGAGCTTGGAGCTAGCACGGTGGGCAGCACGATCATCTTCAATAGCAGAACATACAACAGCAGAACATGTTTTCCCCAGCAAAACCATTTCTTTTCCTAGAAATTAAACAAGTCATAGGATTTCGAGGTAGTCTGCTTAGCGCGACATAAATCCGCACTTTATCTGTTAGGCATTTGCACAGTCAGACTGTGCAATTTAAGTCCTAACTCGTTTTAGGTTCCGAGGTTGTCGTCCGATACGACGTAAACCTCATATCTTCTAGGCGACTTGTGTGACCGTGTTACGCAAGTATAAGTCCTACGTTTAGAGGACTATTACCATAGGGTCGTTTGATTTGACATCGTAACTGGACACCCTAAAAAAATTAAACTCGTCAAGGCAAGGAGCTTGGAGCTAGCACGGTGGGCAGCACGATCATCTTCAACAGCAGAACATGTTTTCCCCAGCAAAAATATTTCTTTTCCTAGAAATTAAACAAGCCATAGGATTTCGAGGTAGTCTGCTTAGCGCGACATAAATCCTCACTTTATCTGTTAGGCATTTCCACAGCCAGACTGTGCAATCTAAGCCCTAACTTGTTAACTATAGGGGCTTGCCCTTATAGGAAGTTTTTCCGAACCTAGCCTAAAATAAATCCTATTTAATTCTTTGTATTAAATAGGGGAACTTATCGGCAAATAAAATTGTTTTCGCAAACCAAACGGACGTCATATTTTTCTTATTTTATTTGATCGAGTCTCATCCTCAAGTCTTGTGTTTATCCCTCGGGATAGATATAGGATTTGAGATAGAACGCTCACCTAATTCTTCTTCATTTGGGTTCCTCAACAATGTTTAGAAATTGACCATTTCCCATTTGATACTCTTTGGTTCGATTTCGTTGAAAAGTCATATCCTTTTGACCTCTTTGAAGATAGTATTCACTGATTTTTATCAAGAGTTTTCCTAAGTGACTTCGGTCATTTAACTTATAGGAAGTTTTTCCGAACCTAGCCTAAAATAAATCTTATTTAATTTTTTGTATTAAATAGGGGAACTTGTCGGCAAATAAAATGGTTTTCGCAGACCAAACGGACGTCATATATTTCTTAGTTTATTTGATCGAGTCTCATCATCAAGTCTTGTGTTTATCTCTCGGGATAGATACAGTATTTGAGATAGAACGCTTTCATTTAAACTGTGAAAAATATAAAATATGGGGTTAGTTAGATTTCATTTTTCTTAAAACTATGTATATATGTGTAAATTAAACGTCCTTCCAAAGCAGGGTTTTTCTTAAAACTATGTATATATGTGTAAATTAAATGTCCTTCCAAAGCGGGGAACGGAATTTCGATTTCGGCAACCGACAGCTTCTTACGGGCAACTCAACCCCCCAACCTTACTTCCTTTTCTTTTTAGCTCCGACACAAACATAACTTAAATAACACATAAACAAACTTGGTTGCATATTGAAAAAAAAAATTCTATTCACTCAATATTTTAACACTGGTTTGGATCACCCAACCCACCTCCTCCAAAAAATATGTGCATCTAAGAATATAAAAATTGGCAAAAAGATGGACACATCAATGCATGTTTCTGGTATAAAACGCCAATAAAGGGTAAAACAATAATAGCCTAAAACATGGGTAGAAATGTTCGGTCTCAATCAAGTCCAAGCAACTCAAGTGAACGTGCATACAGAAATAAGACCATCCAACTTACCACTTCTTTCCACCAAACCTGTTCGGAAAGGCTTGTTCTGCACAAGTGTGATTACGCCTCGAGCACTAGAAAGTGAGGCTGGATTCTGAAAGATAGAAAACAAGTGACCAAATCAAGTAAAAAATCAACAAGAAAAAAATAAATAAAAACATCAATGGCATCATATATAATAATCATTTTTTTACCATAAAATAATTTCCTCACCAGAATCGTGATGAGATGCTCCGAAGGAATAGCCACCAAATTCTCCTTTGACCACACAAGGGAGTTAGGATATGATGGCAAAGCAACTAAAGTTGCTGCCTGGTAATATGAAGCCATTGCTTCCATGTCCTGCTAGAATTATTCTACTTGAGACTAGATCCATAATTCCATTTTACCCTATTCCAGTTTGAGTTAATGAAAAAGAGAGTAATATTAAAAGGACATGGAGGTGGGGAAGCACTGATGAAACAGAACAGAACCACAGCCCGTCCAAACATAATTCAGGTTTAAAATCAAAACAAAAATAATAATAATAATAATAAAATGGAAAATAAAAGATAACAAAAATGATCTAATATTTTCAAGTGTATGTGAGAAGTACAAATTCAAAAATGGTGGCTAGAATTGTAATTTATTTTTCTAACTCAATACATTTAGATTGTATAGCTAATGAGAAAAAAATAATTATGAGGGAAAAAAACTTCTGAGAGAATTTATTAATATAAATATTTTTTTTAATTTAAAAAATATATATCTACACTGCTATTGAATCCAAATACATTGAAAGGCAATATCAAAGCCTTGCAAATAAGTACAAAAAAAGCCTTGATAGAGAAATAGAAAACTAAAGAGAAAAATACTTAGATATCTATTAAGAAATACATTGAAAGGCAATATCAAAGCCTTGCAAATGAGTACAAAAAAAGCCAGATAGAGAAATAGAAAACTAAAGAGAAAAAAACTTAGAATATCTATTAAATTGTCCTTGCAAAGTAAAAATTAAATTTTGGTCGATGTTTAGGCTACAAGATTGAGTGCATTTCAGTGATATTTAAGTAAAATGAATAAAATGGCATAGCAATGCTTGATAAAGTTTACTGGCAATTGGACAAATCTAGTTGGCCAATGGTTATTCGCGAAAATAAGATCCAAATGATGATGAGTTTTGTGAAAATGAGTTATGTTTCGGGATGAATCCTCACTAAGGACAGGATATGTTTTGTGTGGATGAGTTTTATACAAAAATGAGTTCTCAGTGCGGTTGACTCATGTATGAGGGCAAGTTCTAAATGAGAAATAATTCTATGTGAGAACCGTTGACTATCTAGATGAGTTATGAGAAAAGAAAGACTCTATGTGGGAACGGATTTGTCAGACAAATTACATGGAAAAAAAATTCTCTAAACAAGTTTCGAGTTACAAATTCTTTTAACGGGCTCAAGGGGAGGAAATCCCGAGACAGGTTATTAGTGTAAGTTCACTTGGTGAGAACTCTCACATGGTCTACCAAGTACTCAAGTTGAATACTTCATGACTTTGCTAAATCGGGCTTGAGTTCATAAGGCAATTTGATCAGCCTAACCCGAATGAACATGAATGTATATTTGTTCGCTAATTATAATATCTTCCATAAATTTGAGAACGATAAAATAATGATAAAAATGAAAGCCCCATTTAAGTTTGAGTGAGAAGGAAATATCAAAATATTCAAAATGATACATATGTTAATACATTCTTTCGAACTTTTAAATCAAATGAATAGAATAATAACTTCAAATAAGATGAGCTAAATAAGAGCATCGATTGGAATGGGTAAAAAAGCCAAATAACATTTAGTATCTTTATCAGACAAGTCTTCATCTTGGACGAGCAGCATGGCCACCATCATACAAGAGAATTTTAATTTTCATTAAGGCGCCATCTCCAAATTAGACTATAAAAGGAATTTCTCTCTCCAATTGTGGATATTGTCTCGAAAGCGATGAGTGAGTTTTAGGGCTTGACTTTTCATTCAAGTAAACATATTTGTAAACATTCACGATTTGTATGACTTTTAAGGAGATCCAAACTATGCAATCAATTAATTTTTGGAAGAAAATTTTTTGTGGCTTATTAAGTAGTAGAGTTATTGACTGATAGCATTGAGAAATGGCCTACCAAAATTTTACCATGAGAGCTTTTACTAGGCTTTATCATTATTTGCAAATTCCTTAAATGCAACAAATACTTTGAATCAGGTTTCGCGGCAATTTCATTCTATGTAGATCATCTAGCCACTTAAGGCTCGTGGCACGTGTGCATGGAATAATCTCACATCTTTTGAACTAGAGCATAAGTTGAAATAACTCTAATCTCTAGCTTCAATTAGTCTACCTCTTGCTTAACTAGTAGACTACATAGTGAGAATTTAAATGCTATATTGTTTTAATCTAACTTGGTGAAATTATGAGCTTCAAATTTAAAATTGAATTGACTTAAATTTGAATAGGCACGTGTTAATTTAAAGATTTAAACTTTCAACAGTTCCATAAAAAGTGTTGCGAGTGTTTTTGACTAATTTCTTAAGTACTTGATGAGTCGAGCCTCTTGAGAGAGTTTCCAATACAATAGAATATGTGATCAAGGTCTTGCGATATAAGTTCTCAGGTGAGGGATGAGTTTCCCGAGTGCATTTCATGTTTTAAAATAAGCTCGAAAAAAAACAACCGCGAATTTAAACTCAAAGTTCTCTGATTCTCTGTCAAAACGAAATTTTCAATGTTCTATAATTCAAAAAATTTATTGTGCAACAAAATAAATACAAATATTTTCGAACTTGTTTTTATTTAATTCAAAAATATAGAAAACTAAAAAATTATTAGATCCCGTGTCTCCTCGACTTGCCTTAAATCCCAGATTTAGTAACTCCCGTCGGAAGACGGATTTACGGGATATAGAGGAGCTTAATCTCGCGAAGATGGTGGGAGGAAGGGGAAGAAAGACGATGGATACCTTCATCAATGGTTTGGGCAGAAGCGGAGCGGAAAGAGGAAAAAGATGGGAGTTTTGGAGACCTTCGTACTCCACGATCTCGTCGTTGTCTTCCTTGTCTTCTTAGCTTGCTCTAGTCTCGACTGTATCGCAGGGCTTTCCGTCGCGAGAGCAGGGAAGCCCGGAAGGGGAAGGTCGGAGATGGTTTCGGCGGAAACCGACGGGGGCAGGAGAGAGGTAGGAAGAGAGGCAAGGGTTTCATGTCAATTATTTTAATTGATTAATAATTAAAAATTAAATAACACAATTTGATAATTATATAGACATGATAAATAACTACATTATTAAATTGAAAATTAAATTACATACTACGTTTCAATTAATTTAATAAAATTTTAATTAATTATTTATTAGTTTAATAAATATATATTTATTATTAATCAATAATTTTTTAGCAATTGTAAAATAAATATTTATTTTAATAATATTCTTATTAATGATTAATTAGTTGAATAAACAATTAATGATAAATTATCATAATTAAATATATTTTTAATATTATATAAATTAACTTAATAATTATATGACATATTAAATCCATATTATAACTAATAGATTAAAAATTATGAAATAAGTTTCTAAGCAAGTTTGTGGAATTTAATTATATTTAGCATGCCTTATGAAAGAGTTCTTAAGATTTAAGCATCTTAGGCTTAACTGAATCTTCACTTAATTTAATCTGTGGTTACAAATCCCCTAATGATAAATTTACTAAAAAAAGAACATCTAGACAAATTTAACTAGAAACTATAAGTTTTTGGGAACTCTTCATTCTCCTTCACACACTACAAATCTTATTTGTCTTTTCTCGTGAGCTACCATTTCAAATTTCTCAATAGAGTTTTGTTTGGACATGAAACAGTGAGAAAGACGAGAGTTTTGCAATGTCAGTTGCGTCTCTTTTATTATTATTATTATTATGCTTAAAAAGAATACATTAATAAAAAACTTAATTTATCTTAGAGTTAATAGTAGATAATTATGAAAAAGTTTAAAATATTTAATAGTATTTGCTCCTTCATTTAAAACAATGTTGTATTTAATTAAGCTTGGAGATTACTATTTGAAAATTCAGCAATGTATTACATCGTAATTATTATAATTATAATTATTGTAAGATGTTTGATTAATTTTATTGCATCGAAATATATGTACAAGAGTAGTCATTGTCTTAATTATTTTTGTGAGAAACATGAGATATGATGGTTTTATTTTGAAACACTTAAAAGAAAAAATTGCAAGATCTGTTTCAATTAAATTATGCATTAACATATTGCGTGGTTAGAAATATTGTATTTCCCAAAAATTTTAAAAATAATAATGCAATATAGTGTTAATGTCAGGTGAATGAATATTATTATTGTAAGGTTAAGGAATCTTAGAAAGTCTAGATCTATCATAGTCCGGGTTTGAAAGACTAAAACTCAATCAATACGGGACATGGTGAATAAATTTAATATTTAGTTTTGCTCTTTCTTCTTCCCTCTTACCTAGTTATTTTTTAATGAAATATTTACCTAGCAATTATATGTATCGCTCAAGTAATAAAGGGCTCTAAAGAATTCTAAGTATTGATCCCACAGGGAGTTGGAAATTCTTATGGTTATAACGTCAAACATAATATTCAAACTATAAAACCTAAGTATTAAAAACAAATCTAAAGTAAATTTATTGTATGCTAAATTAAATGCAGTTAAAAAATCTAGGTTAACTAAACTATTTGCTAAACTTTAAAAATAAACTTATAAAGACTAAACAAAGTTTTGTAACAATGAGATCAAATTTAAGAAAACATCCTTCCTAAATACATATAAAATAGTATTGTGCCAAATAGGAGCAATCATATTCTTTATCCTCTGAGAGTGCATAAACCTTGACTAATCGAGAGTTTGGTCCTTAAATTTGTGGTTAGGTTGAGAGGATAATGACTGCCACTCCAGAGCTCTCACTTCTCCCTCCCCTGAAGGCTAACAATCTCG